>NC_057391.1:61490910-61654491 GCF_019320065.1 Cervus canadensis | reverse complement strand
ATCATCATCATCATCATTATTATTGTTGGTTTCTCAAGACTAGGGGATTGCACATTTTTTCTGTAAAGCATCAGATACTAAATATTTTAAATTTCAACTACTCAACTTTGCCACTGTAGTTGAAAAGTATACCCTGGATATCATGGCTATGGCTGTATTCCAATAAAATTTTAATTACAAAAATACAAAAACGGGTGGCAGCTCAAACGGGATTTGACCCACAGGCTATCAGTTTGTCAACCTTTGTTAAGTTTCCCAATATTCGTCTTTAACTTAAAACAGCCTAAGTTCAAATAATATTATACTACTTTACAGTGTAACAACTTTTCAAAATTATAGTTACAGTTTGTATCTCTCAAACATCATATTATTCTTCTCATATATTTTAAAATTAGTGTTACACTCCCCAAGATAGACTGTTGTTATTTTGCTTCAAACTTTATCTTTCAAAGAGGTTAAAAAATGAAGTGAAATAACTTTTAAAAATTTATTGACATATTTCCACTTCTTGCCTTCTCTATTCTACCATCCAAATTCAAATTTCCATTTGGTATTGTCATATTGTTACTTCTGCTAGTAGAATTTCTTTTAACATTTCTTAAAGTGCAGGTCTGCAAACGGTTAATTTCACTTTTGTTAGGTTGAAAAAGTATTTCTCCTAGAGTTTTGAAAGACTCTTGTTGGGTATAGATGTCTTGGTAGACAATTTGCTTTTCAGTGCTTTAGAGATATTGTTTCCTGTGTCTTTGAGCCTTCATTGTTTATAATGAGAAGTCTGTTAACATTCTTTTTCCCCCATTGACATAACACATATATCTTTTTTTCTCTGGGTACTTTTATGGTTTTTTTTTTATTTATGATTTTTTTTTATAAATTTGATTACAATGTATCTTTTTGTGAGTTTCTTTATATATTTCTGCTTGAGGTTCACTGAGATGCCTATATGTGGGTTTAAAGTTTTTAATCAAATTTTCCAATGGCCATTATGTCTTCAGATTTTTTTTCCATCCCCTATTCTCTCATTTTATTTTCCTTCTAGAAGTCCAGTTACATATGCTATACCATTTTATATTGCACTGTATATGAAACAGGACATTGATTTTTCTCTCTTCATTTTGAATAGTTTCCGTTCCTTTGTCTTCAGGTTCACTCATCTTTCTTTGGTGTCTATTGTGATAGTAATGCCACTGAGTATATTTTTTTTCATTATGGATAATGTAAATTATTTCCTTTAGAAGCTGCAATTATATTTTTAAAAATTATTCTTTATATCTCTCTTTACCATCATTTGTTTTCCTTTATATCCTTGAAATGTTTATAAAATTTTTATAGTGGTTTATGGTCTTTCTTTAATAATTCCATAGTCTCTATTATTTGGGAGTTTCTTTATACTGACTAACTTTGCTTCTGGTTATGAATCATATTTCCCTTTTTCTTTCCATGCCTTTCATTGGATGCTGAGCATTCTGAATTTTATGTTGAGTGCTGAATTTTATTTTTCTTTAAAGAGTGTTGGATTTGTTCTGATGCACAGTTAAGTTACTCATGAGTGAGTTCAATCCCTTTAAGTCTTGCTTTCATGCTTTTCAATGACAAGTCTCGATTAGCCTTCATTCTAGAAACAAATTTGCCTGCAGCAAATGCATGACATCTATGACAACATGTCCACATTTTTTAGGAGGTCCCGCCACTCTAGCCGGTAGAATCACATACTATGTTCAGCCCTTGATGAGCTCTGAGAACTGTTGGCCTATTGCTTGATACTGATTCCCAAGCCTGAGGTAGTTTCACCTATAAATGTGGAGGTAAGTACTCAGCCAGATAGACTCAACAGGACTACTCTGCAACTCCCCTCAATTTGATGACATCCCTATACTATACAGTCAGTTTATTCTACCTGCTCATAAGCCTGGGAACTGCCCCAAGAAATGAGCAAGGTTATCATATAACTTACCTCTTTTATTACCTCTTCTCTTAGGAACCATCATCCTGTGCCACCTGCCATCCAGTATCTGAAATCTATTATTTCATGTACCATGTCTGGTTTCTAATTATTTACACTATGAGAGCAATTCCTATGACAGTTAATCTTGTAAGGGAAAAAACAAACTGATGTCCTAGCTTACTTTTGTTACTTTTGCATGACAATTTTTTTTGTTATAGATCAGTGTAGTTTTTTCAACTATCCTAGATTCTCATACTGTGTTCTTCCTCTTTTCATTGTTAAAAAAGTTTTATCTTTTATGAAACAACTTTGACAGTTGTATACAGATGCTTTTTAGTTCCTTTACCTGGTAAAATTTTAAAAACTAGAAATGTTATATCAACTCTTCAATATTTTACTGATTTATTTGGCTGGGCCATGAAATTGAAAAATGTCTTGCTTCACCATCTTACATCAGATTTACACATGTACAGGGACTGATGAAAGGAATAAAACAAAGGAATGTGGTGATAACTACATATTTGGTCAGATGGGCATTACAGAGTGTTAGTTCTACCACTCTAGCAATATAAAAGTGACATTAAAGTAGATACTATAACTAGACCTCTGCCAACAAATGATGTTATTGTAGACAGGCTGTTTGTGTCAGTTCAGATTCTCCAGGAAGTAGACACCAAGATGGAGCTAAGAGTGCAAGACACTGGGGTGGGTAAAGCAATAAAACCATGAATTATAAGGGGATTGACAGCAAGATTAAGTGAGGAGAGCCTTCAGATTATTCTGACCCTTATGAATGAATATGGAGAGGGAAGGAGTATGGTGTAGGAAGAGAACTCAATTTGTGCTGGAGCTCAGAGAGAGTTTCAGCTAGCCCAGTGGGGAGCTCCACTGCCAAGACTGCTCATAGAAGAATCTGCATTGTGCAGAAATGACCAGGTCCTATTACTTCTCCCATACTTTGTTATTGACCAGGGTTTCCCAAAAGGAGGTGGCCTCAGCTCAAATGCTGCACAAATGTTGAAGGTGCTGCTTCTGGTAGTAGTCACCTAACTGCACTCACAGATTTGTCCTTGGTGACTTTAGTCACTAAGTCTGTCTGACTCTTGCGACCCCTTGGACTGTAGCCTTCCAGGTTCCTCTGTCCATGGGATTCTCCAGGCAAGAATACTGGAGTGGGTTGCCATTTCCTTCTTTAGGGGATCTTCCCAACCCAGGAGTTGAACCCAGATCTCCTACATTGCAGGCAGTTTCTTTACCAACTGAGCTACAAGGGATTTGTCCTTAAAAGATTAAAGCAGAGTTTCTCCATGACTGTCATCTCTCTATTCTAATGCACTAAAACTGCAAGCATGGTGGTCCTGAGAAGGAGCTGGCCCAGATCAAAGAAATGCATCTGTCTTAGTCTGTTTGGGCTACTATAATAAAATACCACAGACTGAGCAATTTATAAACAACAGAAATTTATTACTCAGAGTTCTGGAGACTGGAAATCTAAGATCAAGGTGCCAGCGTGGTTGAGTGGGGACCTTATTCTGGATCTCATGCTTCTTGTGGTATTCTCACATGGCAGAGGGACAAGAAAGTTCTGTAGGATCTCTTTTATCAGGACACTAATCCCATTCATGAGAGCTCTACCCTCATGACCTAATGACCTCCTAAAGGCCTCACCTCCTAGTGTCATCATCACTAGGAATTAGGATTTCAACATTTTGAGGGGACAAAAAAGATTAATGATGTCATCCTCCTGTCAGCATATATCCTAGTCTTCTAGAATAAGCATAGGTCTGGCAGTGGAACAATAATTGCCGCTTCTGTTTCCCCAGGTGATGTCTTGAATTTGAGCTCATCTTATACCATTAGGTCCCAATTTCTTTACCTATAAAATGGAAATTACAATAATATACCCTCCTAGGCCAAACATAAATTCAAATAGCATACCGGGGGGAAAGGTAGCATGGGGGAAAGAAAAGGAAGATATAATCTTCATCTTTTTAAAGCCAAGATATTTTATAGAAAATCTATGTCTTCATCATTTAGCAACATCTCCCATTCCCCACAACATTCCAACTTCTAAATGGATATTGAGATTTGGGGTTTTTTTCCAAAGTAAAAAACATATAGAACTGCCTCTCTTTAAGTTATTGGAAACATCCATGAAGAGCCTCTTACTTTCTTAAAAAAATTTATTTGGAAGTACAAGTTAATTCTTACATTACGTTATGATAGCCACTTGGGCTCTGGTGGTTCAGATGGTAAAGAATCTACCTGCAATGCAGGAGACCCAGGTTCAATCCCTGGGCCGGGAAAATCCCCTGGAGAAGCAAATAACAACCCACTGCAGTATTCTTGCCTGGAGAATCCCATGGACAGAGGAGCTTGGTGGGCTGCTTGGGTTGCCTGTAGCCACACTATTGCAGCATCACTGAACTTCCTACTTATTATTAGTCCTCAATTTAAAAATTATATTATAAATCACTAGTTTCTTTAGCATTTAAAGCTTGCTTGTGTTCAAGTAAATAATAGCTTGATTATTTTTGTTGAAAGGTCATGATTTCCCTGTTTGTTCAGACCCAGTGTTCTATATTTAAGTTATAGCGTACGTTATAGTTCTGTAGGAGGGGGAAGGACAAAATAACTGAACTGCTGATTCCCAAAAAAGCACAACTCTGATTAAATCTATAATCAATCCAATTTATGATCTTATTCAAAGTGAACTTTCACTACAGAAAGTGAAGTTATTGAGAAAGCAAAAATAGAAACTGCATGCCACTGCCATTGAAAGTGGTTTGAACCAGTTGCTGACTGACTTGGACTAAAATTCAGCTTCAACCTAAAATCCAATCAAAACCATTTTAGTTTCTTCTGGCCTGCCCCAGTCTCACCCCACACTCTTCCAACTTCTTTGCACCTAGGCCGATGCTCTTAAGCCTATGATGACGTGATTACGTAGCATGAGGGTATTACAGAGAGATAAATCAGGATGCAAAGATCCTTTATTCATCTACTGTGAAGAAGGCAGCTGGACAGCTTATAAGAGAAACATTTAACTCTCCTGAAAGAAAACCATCAGCCACCCAAACACTAGCAGAATGAGCGACAATGCTGCGTTGGCTCCTCCGGCTTCCAACCAGGGTCCCACCACCCCACGCAAAGGGCCCCCTAAGTTCAAGCAGAGGCAGTCTCGTCAGTTCAAGAGCAAGCCTCCTAAGAAAGGTGTGAAAGGGTTTGGAGATGACATTCCAGGCATGGAGGGACTAGGAACAGATATCACTGTGATCTGTCCTTGGGAGGCATTCAGCCACTTGGAGCTGCACGAGCTCGCTCAGTTTGGGATCATCTGAACCACTGGAGGTTCTGCCACTCTCATTAGCTTCTGCTGTAGCTCTGATTACTTCTGCCCTATTGATCTGCCAGAATTCTGACATGCAGATGTGGGAAATGGTTTCACACACCCTCACTTCCCTTCAGTGACTACTAAGAGGTGTCTGAGTGCCAGACTCTTTCATGCAGCATAGTTTAGCTCAGAATAGTGGGTGAAATCAACTTTTAATGAGGCATTCCCAACATCACCCCTTTTTCCTATCAGCTGGTTAGAAGTCATCCATATTTCTCTAAAGTCCTTCAAATCTGTTTTTGCTAGGCACTCAGTACTCTTGGTAGAAGGCTTTTAAGATATCATTTATGTCCCTCCTCTCCCCTTTTCTTTAATAAAGGAGATATTTACCTTGAAAAAAAAAAAACCATTTTAGTTTCTTCTACAGTGGTTTTAGGACTGCCTCCACAATTCCCTTACATACAATCTTCTATTCTTACTAGGATTTGTGGTTTAAGAGAATGGTTAAAATGTCATGATGTGTCAGAAGAAGTGACTAAAACAATGAAAAGACTAGATCTAGGAAAGGGAGTGCATCAAGAGACATAAACGCAAAAATAAACATTTCCAGAGAAATGGTTTAATACTCTCTGCTGATCTGTAGGGGCAGAACCACTAGGAAGGTGGATGCTCAGACTCTACCTACTTTCATTGCATCACTGCCTGCTCTTACTTATCCAGAACCTTCTATTTCTCAAGGAAATAAACTGAGGATAAGGCTGGGAAGGTGATTGCTCCCTCACGTGCTCTGTCTACCACTATTCTCCCTGGGAATACAGGCAAAAGAACATTTCATTTTGTGGCAGTCAGAAGCAATAGAAAGCTGGCAAAGGCTTCAGTGTGTATCTAACATTGTTTAAGAACTGGGGCGATTTAAAGAAGGCTTAGCCTTTGCCCTCAAATAGCTTATCTTCCAACAAGAAGATAAGAAAAACCCATTTGAAACAAGAGTGAACAAAATAAAGTTACACATAATTTACTGCTAAATCACTGCTCCATTAATCACATTTCATTTCATTTAATTCTCACATCTTCCCTTACTTAAATACTTCTCTAGGGTTTGAAATTCTCTTCATTCCTCTTATTGATTAAGTGGTTGCTACTTGAAGAGAGAGGTCCATGTCCCTCACTTGCTTTTACCTTTTTTAGTGGACTATGTATAGATATAAAGTAGTTAAGACTAATAAAAGAAAGAGGTTATTAGAGATGAGATAGTAAAAAAAAAAAAATCCACTTAAAGTCATGATCTTAGAACTCTAGGATTTAGCACATAGGAGGTCCTCAGCATACATGCTGTGAATGAATGAGTAGTCTGAAGAGATAAATAAAATATTCCAGGAGAAGAAAACATTGCAGACATGAGAATGACATATTCATGGACGTGAGAGAGATTAGCCAAACTAGAGCTGAAGTTAGGTAGCATGAAATGACAGGAAGCGAGGATCACCAGGATACACAAATTATTGGCCTTTTCTGGAAAAGTTTAGGTTTGATGTCCTAGAAAATGGGAAGTCTTTGAAGGTCTGGGACCAATGAGCTGTAGAACAAGAGTGTCTGAGGAAGATGAATAGCCTTGGCATGTAGGCTGGCTTAGGAATAAGAGAGGCCTCGCCTAGTCCAGCTCTGAGCCCATGCCAGCTGTCCAGGTGTGAAGTGATGGCTGGGGGCAGGGGAGGTGATGGAAGGAAGGGGTATGGATAAGAAGCATTTCAAAGGAAGACTCAGCAGGATTTAATAAACACTTTTCAGAAGATCAAAATCACTGTGCTTACTGAGTCTACAGCAGAAGAGATAAGAACAGACTACAGACTAACACTGTAGAAGGAGCAAAAGATAGAAGGGCTAAGAAATAGAAACCAGGCCTGGGAGTCACAAACCCATGACCTTGCCCAATGTACTTGATAATTCATTCCTTAAAATCAGGAGGCAGTCTTACCATTATAGATACTTGTTAGCCTCTTGCATGCAGCCTTAAGGTTTAAGATGCAAAGAGAAAAGATAGCCCAGTCCTAGTCATCAGCAGCCTTCCTGGAATTTTCTAGAACTGTCACTTCATAAGGCAGGATTCTTCTGACCTTGCCAAACTCTTCCTACCTGGTTATGTCTCCTCTGAGGCTAAGAACACCCTAAGACAAATACCCAGGAATGTCTTCACTTGCTGGAAAATTTTGCTCCATGAACAATATTAGCAGGTGACAACAGATCTTAGTTTCTTATTTCAGCATTTAAAATAGTCAATATGATGCATAGAAAGAGTTAACTCACCCAATTGTAGAAATACACCGCAGTTCACATACAAAAGAAAGTCCAATAGATTTAAACGGAAAGTGGAACCACAAAAAGCATCATTCACTATGCATTCTCTTTATATTTTTCTCTACTGTGAGAATTTCTCTTAGGTGAGGATGTTTCATTTGCTGTGGATTCTGCCACCTGAGGGCCTCATTAATGCTCCCAGTATCCCTGTATCTGTTCAAGAGGAAAGAAGGACTTCCAAGTAGGGATAAATTGTGGTATAGCCATGATGTAGAGTGGAAATGATGTAGTAGAACAATGTGCATGATAAAACAACAATTACAAAAAAAATGATAATTATGTGACATGATAGAGGTGTCAGCTAATGCTACAGTGATAATTATATATTTTGATACACATAAATGTATCAAACCATCCCATACATTGTACATCTTATATGTATACAATGCTATAGCTCAACCCTATCTTAATAAATTTTAAAAATATATAAAAACTTTGTCTACATATACAAAACTCAAAGATAAACTAGGCAATTTGTAGAAGAATATATATCAGGATTTTATTTAGTCTAAAATGTGAAAGGAGCCCTATGTTTAGTTCAGGGACACACTAAGGCTTCCGTGGTGACTCAGTGAATCCACCTACAATGCAGGAGATGCAGGTTCAAGCTGAGTGTCGGGAAGACCCGTGAAGAAGGAAATGGCAACTCATTCCAATATTCTTGCCTGGGAAATCCTGTGGATAGAGGAGCCTGGAAGGCTACAGTCCATGGCGTGGCAAAAGAATCAGACATGACTTAGCAACTAAACAACAAGAGCAGCGCCAGCATGAGAAAATCTGAACACTTGCACCTGGCAAGGAGAGGAAGGATGAGGTATAAGGAAAATATTGAATATAATGGAATATACACAGGGGCTTCAACCATGTTTGTAATCAGTCATCTCTTTAGCTGGATAGTGTGTATATGTGTGTTCATGACATAATTCCTTACACCTTTCTATAGCTATGAAATAGTTAACATTTCCTTATATCTTCAGCTCTTTCCTGGGAAGGAAGGTGGAAATTCACACTTCACAACATAGAAGTAGACTCACTTTCCTCCTGCCCTTAGTGTAGAGGAGCCCCATTTCCAGGTAGGGAGACAAAGATAGAAGAGAGGGAACCCCTGCACAAAGGACTCAGTTGTTAAAGGAACAAATAACCCTTCATTCAACCTTCACTAGTGAGCTTTAGAAAATCTGTATATTTTTATTTTTGCTGCACAGAAATTCCCTTCCAAGAGGAGAGGAGCATGATGTTTTGGCATTACTCAGCAGGGAAAAGGGCTTTCTCCTACTACAATGTTTAAGAAGGCCAGTATGTGCGAGTCACCCACAATACTTCCTGAATGCCTGCGCCTTGCTGGCTCACAGAAAGGGGATTAGTAAAGCACCATTAACCCCACAATGAAAACACATCAGTTTAGGGTTTTCTTTCATCCTAAACCCAGTTTATAAACATAGCCTTATCACAAGGAGAATGTTTATCTTCATGTGTTATAAGTAGATTTCCAAAAAGCAACAGTAGCTAATGAAATTAAATATGATGTTGGAAAATCTATTTTCTCCCTCCAGCAAAAATGACACAGAAGACAGTTAAGCCAGAATGTGGTTTAGTTTAAGCATCCTCTACTCTGATTAATTTAGGAATTTTATTAATAAGTTTAAGAAAGCCAGAGATTTGAACCTAAGCATTTCCTAGTTTTCCAATTACTTACACCAAATTTCTAAAACAAGTCAAGAGATAGAGCTTTTTGTAGCTTTTCAGGGCTGAGAGTTAAGACATGTTCTAGTAATTTATGATCATTTATCTGAGAAATGGTTGATGACAAA
This sequence comes from Cervus canadensis, assembly GCF_019320065.1. Taxonomy (NCBI): domain Eukaryota; kingdom Metazoa; phylum Chordata; class Mammalia; order Artiodactyla; family Cervidae; genus Cervus; species Cervus canadensis. Next base: position 61,645,046 of record NC_057391.1, on the reverse strand, counting down.
GGAAACTTAATTACAGCTTTCCTCTCCTCCTTCTTCCAACCACCCAAGAGGTCCTTGAGCTTCCCTGTTTGTTTTTATTTATATGTAGACTTTCAGAGGCTAATTTGACTGAAGACCTTAACTAACCTTGACTTTTCTAAAAGCTTCCCTGTAGGGTTAATAGTATGTTTCTACCCCATCATCATTTTTCACTTGAGGATCACATTTGTTATGCACAATTACTAATGAAATGATGAAACAAATGGAGAAACCGTGCAGGCTGTCACTCCCAAAGGACCAATGTGCAAATTTAAATGTGTCTCAGCTCTCCAACATTGAAGCATATAAATCTGTACAACATGTTCCATATAAAATTTCTGACAATGCAAGTGTCACAGCTAACAAGTCTTGAAAGCAAAATGTAATTTACCACCTATTCTTTTCCCTGGTGTGTGGATGGGGGTGGGGGGGGCAAGTCAATAGTGGAACTCAGTATGTAGTATTTTCTGAACCAAAACGTGGAGCTCATGGTGCTGCAGAATTGATGCAATCATAAGAAACAAGACTATTCAAGTTAGGAGAGAATGAGTGAGTGAGTGAGTGAGTGAGTGAAGCAGCCTAGGTCGTGTCCGACTCCGTGACCCCGTGGACCATAGCCTGCGAGGATCCTCTGTCCTGGGACTCTCCAGGCAAGAATACTGGAGCGGGTTGCCATGCTCTCCTCCAGGAGATCTTCCTAACGCAGGGATCTTTCACACCTGACCACATCTTTTACATCTCCTGCACTGACAAGTGGGTTCTTTACCATTAGCGCCACCTGGGAAATCCAATTTAAGTTACAGCTTTTCTGGAATGCTGGGGATATGTGGTTGCCATATACATATATGGATAGCTGAGGGTGGAAGTGGGGAGACGCAATGTACACATTAGGACTCACATGTGGAGAAATAACTTTCATTTTCCATGACTGAAAACTTTTTCATCTTTTTCTAGGACAGTTTATCCTATTCCATTCAGGTGTATGTAGTCTGAGCTAATGATTTGCAGCCAAATCTGAGTATTGTTATCTTAGTCACTAACTAACTGCCACATCTGGTTAATAGATCAGTTACCCCAGGCTTCTACCCTTTCCTTTTCTTCTTCCTCCTTGTATGTAATCTGGTTTTCTGGCTGAGTTTTTCATTGCACCAGCACTGATAAGGAATGTCGAGCCCTGAGCAGTGCTTCATGTGGACATCTCATCTCATCTGGTGTCCAAGCATCAGTTTCTTTCCTCGCCATGCCCACTGTGGTGTGGCTTCTACCAGGCCTTTGGAGCATCTAGCTGAAATTCATAAACTTCTCTGCTATCTCTGGCCTGTCACAGTGCTCTTGCCTCCTATCACAACCCAGGCCCTTTCTAATCCATTGATTTGCTTGTCCTACATTCCTGTCTTCCTTCTGGGCCTGAGAATTCTCAGTCAATTTCTCTGTGCCACTATTTAGTGTATGAGGTTCTGGGCAGGTACCCAGGCCTCCCTGCAGGGCATCTCCCTGAGTACTTTCCATTTTACTTTTTCAATCCCATGGATTAGATTTCTTTGACTGATTTGTGGGATTACAAAGAAAACTTCACGTGTGTCCTATTTTCATGTTGTTTCCAAACCTGTCTGGGAATTATCTTACTGCCCCTAATCCAGGGTATTGATCTATGAAAGGATGGAGAATATTAGTCAATAGATTAAGGATAATAGTTGAGTTTGGAGAAAGATTATCCAGAATAGAGGATAAGGAAGAAGGTTTTATTCATTCATTTATTTATCCATTCATTTGTAGACATTGAGTATGCCAAATACTATGCTGATTATATAAATATAAGCAAGACATGGTCGGTGATTTTAAGGAATTCCTAGTCTAGTAGAGAGGAAGCATGTTAGTAAGTATTTCCAGGGCATACTAGAGACATGCAAAATGTAAATAGATGCCTGTAAAGAATGGCAGGAGTGCATGGGGATTCAGAAAATTTCCTTAGAAAAGCTGATGCTTCCATTAAGACGGAGGGTGATTAGGCTATCGTCACCAGCGTAACAGAGCCTTTTTTTTTTTTTTGGCAATAGGAACAATGGAAGAAAAAAGATGGGGGCATGAAACAGCATTCAGTTCAGTGCAATCACTCAGTTGTGTCTTACTCTTTGAGACCCCATGGACTGCAGTTCACCAGTCTTCCCTGTCCATCATGAACTCCCGGAGCTTACTCAAACTCATGTCTATTGAGTCGGTGATGCCATTCAACAATCTCATCCTCTGTCATCCCCTTTACTTCCTGCCTTCAATCTTTCCCAGCCTCAGGGTCTTTTCAAATGAGTCAGTCCTTCGTTCGCATCAGGTGGTCAAAGTATTGGAGTTTCAGCTTCAGCATCAGCCCTTCCAATGAACATTCAGGATTGATTTCCTTCAGGATAGACTGGTTGGATCTCCTTGCAGTCCAAGGGACTCTCAAGAGTCTTCTCCAATGCCAGAGTTCAAAAGCATCAGTTCTTCAGTGCTCAGATTTCTTTATAGTCCAACTCTCACATCCATACATGACTACTGGAAAAATCAAAGCTTTGACTAGACGGACCTTTGTTGGCAAAGTAATGTCTCTGTCTTTTAATATGCTGTCTAGGTTGGTCCTTGCTTCCAAGGAGCAATCGTCTTAATTTCATGGCTGCAGTCACCATCTGCAGTGATTTTGGAATCCAAAAAATGAAGTCTGTCACTGTTTCCATTGTTTCCTCATTTATTTGCCATAAAGTGATGGAACCAGATGCCATGATCTTAGTTTTCTGAATGTTGAGTTTTAAGCCAACTTTTTTACTCTACTCTTTCACTTTCATCAAGAGGCTCTTTAATTCTTCACTTTCTGCCATAATTGTGGTGGGAACAGAATTAGAGAGCTACAAATACATTATGATTTAGTATAGTTGGAACAATGAAGGTGAGCTGGAGAATAGGAAGAGGTAAGAAGTTGGTCAGGAGACAGATCATGAAATCAGGAAGTGGAAAATGATTCTTTGAATTAAAAGAGAGACATGACCATATATACCCTGTAGAAAGACCATTCTTGCCATAGGGTAGGGGGTAGACTTAAGTAGGTCAACTTTGGAGGTAGGGAGGCTAGACAGGAAATTATGAAAATGTGAATTAAGAGAGCAATAGTGAAATAAAAGGGAAAGAATAGCAGTGAGAAATAGTTTATAGATTTGAGAAGACTTGATTACTTACTGGTGTTGGTGATGAAAGTCTGATGGGTGCATAATGGTTTAATTTGCTGAGATCAAGAGTATAATACAGTGAATACCTTTTATCAGGTAGGTTATTTAGTTCACTTTTGAACATATTAAGTTTAGGGAGTTTTTGAGGTATCCAGATGGAACTATTTAATGGGTAATTTAACAAGTCAGGAACTAAGCATTAAGGTCTGTGCTAATTATGTAGATTTGGAAGCTACAAGCATACAGCTTGCATTAATGCCTGTGTCTGTCTCTGCATGCCTGAATGTGATCTCATTTTGTACCAGCAATTTTGTTGGGCATAGGATTCTAAATGGAAATTATTTTCTTATATGGGTTTGAAGTATTGACTCACATTCTAGTATCCAGGATTGTTGATGAGGCATCCAGCTCCCATTTTAGTCTTATTTCCTTTGATTTTTCTTGCTAAATGTAGAAAAGAAATGACACAGATTGAAACTTGGTAACACTAGCATTTTGGAGGTTTAGAAGAAGACATGGAATCTTATGAGACAGTCTGAGGAAAAGAAGTCAAAGGATCAAGAAAGTGTTAAGTATCTGAAGGGAAAGGTTGAGAGGTTTCCAAGAAGGAAAATGATCAACAATGTCAAGTTCCAGAAATCAAGTTAAATAAGCCAAGAATGGGCCAGTTAGATTTGGCAATTTGTAGGGCAAAGATAACTTTTACTAGAATATTCTAGTGGAGTATTGGGTTAGGAACTGAATGAGGGACTCCCAATTCAAAATGGCAGACTGAGGACACAGCCTACCTCCCTTGTCAATCTACTGAGATGACTGGAAGAACTACAAGAGTCTAACTCCATAACAGTACTGAATATAGGGAGAAATCATCAATGTACCAAAAATATTGACAAATTTTTGAAAAACAAAATAAACAGGTTTTTACTTTGTGACTAATCACAAAGTAAAGTCTAAAGATTTAGGGAGGGGGACTCACTGTGGACTATTTACTCACCCTCTTTTAAATATGTCCTCTGAGAGGGCTTAGGAGATAATTCTCTCACCAAAACATTGAGAAATATATTGGTAGAGAAAGTGCCAGCATCTATGAAAAGTGTCATTGTGGAATACAGACTGAAAAGGCTGGTGGGAGATACTACAATAAAATGTGTTCCTGGTTTCTGTAGGTGTCAAGAACTCTGCATGGTCTGAGATTTTATCCTACATACAAGTTAGTTTGCTAGTATTTCATGAACCATGGCAAAAGACATGAAACTTCTGAATTAAAGACAAGGAACTACTTAAATTCACAGTACATCAAGCAGCATGAGTAAATTTGCAGCAGGTCACCCTGCCTTCAGTTTCCTCAGGGGTCATGCAGTTGGACCCAGATGGATAGATGCATGTGAAGTGGGTTGCATTGTAAGAGAGAAATGCTGAGGTGAGAAAACCCGAATCTTTAATACTGAGCTGTAAGCATATCTGCCTTTTGTTTGGGAGACACTATCTCTAGTTTCTAAGGCTGTTTGGTACACAAACAGATTAGACAATTTGGAACAAAGGCAGACAGTGCCTTGCTCACAAGATATGCAGTAATACAAGTGACCCATGGAGTATTATCACCTAATGATATCCACCTTAAGTTTCTGCACTGACTTAGCTTCTGGTAAATTTCCCCATGAATGTGCCTCTCTGTTTGGCCACTCTGATGAATCTGAATGACAGAGACTGGGACCAAATCCATTCACTTCACCTCATAGTGCATTTCATTTGAGGCTTCCAAGTAGCAGGATGAGGCCAACCCACAGTATTGATCTCAACCTTGCTCTCCAGGATTCCAGACCAAACCTTCTGAACAAATTCCAGCAACCATCAGGGTCACCGTAGAAAGCCAAGTGGCTTTCTCCTTATGTCCATGTCTTGACTGTTCTGCTATGCTTGTAGAACTGATCCAGGCACAGAGGGTGAATTAGCAGTTGTACAGACTTTGCCTTGATGGCCCACAGACAGAAAATCTAGGGCAATTCTGTCATCCAAAACAACCGTGACTAGGGAGTTGGGGCTGCCCTGAGTGCCTTTCATGGCCAATTGTGTCATTGCTCACTTCAACTAAAGCCAGGAATACATTTTGTATCACCTTTTCTAATTGGATGACTCCTTTCATGGGGATACCTGCCCACAAGGTGTGATAAATCACTTGATGTGAAACTCCACTTGATGAAAAAGGGTAGCCTCATCTTACAGAGGATTTTATACTTAAAAGAGTCTATATGATGATATTTCCTTAAATGCTTGAAGGCCTCTCAAAATACCTTTAAGACAGATGCAAGTCATTTTTCTTTGGAGAAGGAGGCAAAGCAATGCCTGGTGCTTCCAGAAAGAAAGCTTTGTGTCCATTGTGAAGTCCCTTGCAAATAGGGACTGATATAAACTGACTTCCTGTGTGATGAGGTGAATCTGACAGAATCATCCATCCCTCCCCTATACCCAGCAGAGCTGAAGGTGTTTCTCAGGTGCCTTGATTGTAACTCTCCTATTACTGCCACAAAATTGTGTCTCTTTTCAGTAGCTATGATTACAACTTTTTCCCAGGTATTACCTACTAGCATCCAGACTCTCCAACTAGAAGGATCAGATATGAGAACATTTTTGTTAAACTTATAGACCTTTACACAGACCACCTTAGGTGTATTCAGGAACTGTGTTCTCAACCATGCAGTCATTAGATTAGACCAAGTTAGTCCAATAACGGAGAAGGCAATGGCACCCCACTCCAGTACTCTTGCCTGGAAAATCCCATGGATGGAGGAGCCTGATAGGCTGCAGTCCATGGGGTCGCTAAGAGTCAGACACAACTAAGCGACTTCACTTTCACTTTTCACATTCATGCATTGGAGAAGGAAATGGCAACCCTCTCCAGTGTTCTTGCCTGGAGAATCCCAGGGATGGGGGAGCCTGGTGGGCTGCCGTCTGTGGGGTCGCACAGAGTCAGACACGACTGAAGCAACGCTGCAGCAGCGGTCCAGTAAGAGAATTCAGATGGCTTTGTTGTTGTTCAGTCACTCAGTCATGATCAACTCTTTGCGACCCCATGGACTGCAGCACACCAGGCCTCCCCATCCTTTGCCATCTCCTGGAGTTTGCTCTAACCCATGTCCATTGAGACGATGATGCCATCCAACCATCTCATCCTCTGTCACCCCCTTCTCCTTCTGCCCTCAATCTTTCCCAGCATCAGGGTCTTTTCCAGTGAGTCAGTTCTTTGCATGGTGGCCAAAGTATTGGGACTTCAGCCTCAGTCTTTTCAATAAATATTCAGGGTTGATTTCCTTTAGAATTGGCTGACTTGTTCTCCTTGCAGTCCAAAGGACTCTCAAGAGTCTTCTCCAGCATCACCATTTGAAAGCATCAATTGCCTTAGCATTCAGCCTTCTTTATGGTCCAGCTCTCACATCCATACATGACTAATGGAAAAGCCATAGCTTTGACTGTGTGGACCTTTCTCAGCAAAGTAATGTCTCTGCTTTTTATTAATAATATGCTGCCTAGGTTTATCAAAGCTTTCCTTCCAAGGATCAAGTGTTTTAATTTCATGGCTCCAGTCACCATTCACAGTGATTTTGGAGCCCAAGAAAATAAAATCTGTCACTGTTTCCACTTTTTCTTCTTCTATTTGTCATGAAGTGATGGGACTGGATGCCATGATCTTAGTTTTTTGAATGTTGAGTTTTAAATCATCTTTTTCACTCTCCTTTTTCACCCTCATCTAGAGACTTTTAAGTTCCTCTTCACTTTCTGCCATTAGAGTGGTATCATCTGCTTTTCTCATGTCATTGATATTTCTCCTGGCAATCTTGATTCCAACTTGTGATTCATCCAGCCCTGTATTTCACATAATGTACTCTCATATAAGTTAAATAAGCAGGGTGACAATACATAGCCTTGACATACTTAGCCTAACTTTGGGCTCTGGAGCCTAGCCAGAATGGCAGTCATTAGAAGGAATCAATTAGGAGATTAATAACAAGAAAGCTGAGGAAGATTTTTAGATGGATCTTTTAGAATGACCCCAGAGTCTGTGAATATGTGTGCTCTATATGAATAATCAGTAAAAGTTACCACTTTAAGGAAACTTTTTAATAACAAGTCGGGCAAAATGACCTACCCAGTAGATTTATTTTAGCCCTTTTATCAGTTCCCCTAGTATTCACTCAACGGGATCATATATAAAATGCCCATGGTGATGAGAATCAAAACAATGCTTAAATTCAGCAGTCCAGACTTCTAGCCATGGGTAACTGCACTCTTGCTGAATGCCTAACTTACTAGAAACAGCAAAAATCAATCCTGATCTTTCTACAGAATTCAATAATCTGGGATGGTCTAGATATCTTCTCAAGGACAGTTAATTACATCAAATCTTTTCCATTTGAGGGAAATACAAATCTGTCCTCACTGGAGTAGTCACTGAACCTTTATTTGCTTTTTCTGGTCCCCTTTGGAGAGGACCACCATTCCAAGATTCGCTGAATGCTCCTTCCTCAGTCACTTAAACCTGTGCAACACTGCTTCTGACCAAGAAATATATTTTACAGTGACCATTTTAAAGCAGAGTGTCTTACAAGTAGCATTGCTAATGTTTTGGACAAGATAATTCTATGTTGCAGAAGACTGTCCTGTACATAGAAGAATGATCGGTATCATCTCTGTCCTCTATTCACTAGAGGCCAGTCAATAATATTTCCCCACTCCACAAGTCATGACAATAAAAAAAGTCTCCAGACATTACAAAAATGTTCCCTACAGGGTAAATCACCCTACTTGATGACAAATAATTTAAGATAATGTTCTATAAACCTCATATAAAGAAGATTTGACTTTACAGAACAGTTGGGTGATCTACTTTAGAGTTGGTAACAACATTGACTGGAACACAATACACAACCTTATGGGCTGGAGTGGTAATTTTGGGGATGTGGTTTATTCTCTGAACATATTGCCAATAAAAGTGATGATTCTCCTATAGCCAGAATACATTGGTCTGGGAACTAAAATATGAAAGATGGGTATTATCTCTCATTATTATGTGTAATAATTCATTTACAAAGTTTTACTCTAACATCCGCAAAACAATGGACTCTGCTCTGTTAGTGATTTTGGCACCAAAGGAAGAAATTATTCAACATGGACACAAAACAGTTGTTTCATTGGGTTAGAAACTGAGATCACCACTTGGTTATTCATGCTCTTTTTTTTTTTTAAGGGAAAAACATTCTAAAGAAATGGTAGATCTTGAGACTTAACTGAGGTAATACAGCCTGACTAGAGAGGATTGTTGCCACGTAACAGTGGCAAGGAACTGTAGAAGGAAACCATCTAGATTTTCTGTTAAGTATTGTCATGCCCAGGAAAGTTAATGAGATTTCCATATCTATTTATGGAGCCTATCATATAGATTAATTCCCCCCACTGACCATTAGAAAAGCTTGAACATGTTTTAAAGTGGTTTTAAGACATCAGAAAATAAAGTCTGTCACTGTTTCCATTGTTTCTCCATCTATTTGCCATGAAATGATGGGACCAGATGCCATGATCTTAGTTTCTTGAATGTTGAGCTTTAAGCCAGCTTTTTCACTCTCCTCTTTCACTTTCATCAAGAGGCTCTTTACTTCCTCTTCACTTTCTGCCATAAGGGTGCTGTCTCTACATATGTAAAGTAATTGATATTTCTCCTAGTAATCTTAATTCTAGTTTGTGCTTCATCCAGCCTGGCATTTTGCATCATGTACTCTGCATATTGATGCTTTTGAACTGTGGTGTTGGAGAAGACTCTTGAGAGTCCCTGGGACTGCAAGGAGATCCAACCAGTCCATCCTAAAGGAGATCAGTCCTGGGTGTTCATTGGAAGGACTGATGCTGAAGCTGAAACTCCAATACTTTGGCCACCTCATGCGAAGAGTTGACTCATTGGAAAAGACCCTAATGCTGGGAAAGATTGAGGGCAGGAGGAGAAGGGGACGACAGAGGATGAGATGGCTGGATGGCGTCACCAACTCGATGGGCGTGAGTTTGAGTAAACTCCGGGAGTTGGTAATGGACAGGGAGGACTGGCGTGCTGCGATTCATGGGGTCACAAAGAGTCGGACATGACTGAGCAACTGAACTGAACTGACTGACTCTGCATATAAGTTAAATAAGCAGGGTGACAATATACAGCCTTGACGTACTTCTTTTCCTATTTGGAACTAGTCCGTTGTTCCATGTCTAGTTCTAACTGTTGCTTCTTGACCTGCCTACAGATTTCTCAGGAGACAAGTAAGGTGGTCTGGTATTCCCATCTCTTGAAGAATTTTACAATTGTTGTGATCCACACAGTCAAAGGCTTTGGCGTAGTCAATAAAGCAGAAGTAGATGTTTTTCTGGAACTCTCTTGCTTTTTTGATGATCCAGTGGATGTTGGCAATTTGATCTCTGGTTCCTCTGCCTTTTCTAACTCCACCTTGAACATCTGGAAGTTCTCATTTCACGTACTGTTGGAGCCTCACTTGGAGAATTTGGATCATTAGTTTGCTAGCATGTGAGACGAGTGCAATTATGTGGTAGTTTGAATACTCTTTTGCATTGCCCTTCGTTGGGATTGGAATGAAAACTGACCTTTTACAGTCCTGTGACCACTGCTGAGTTTTCCAGATATGCTGGCATATTGAGTGCAGCACTTAGGACTTGAAATAGCTCAACTGGAATTCCATCACCTCCACTAGCTTTGTTTGTAGTTATGCTTCCTAAGACCCAGTTGAATTTGCCTTCTAGGATGTCTGGCTCTAGATGAGTGATCACACCACTGTGGTTATCTGTGATCACACCATTGTGGTTACCTGGGTCATTAAGATCTTTTTTGTATAGTTCTTCTGTGTATTCTTGCCACCTCTTCTTAATATCATCTGCTTCTCTTAAGTCCATACTGTTTCTGTCCTTTATTGTGCACATAGTAGCATGAAATGTCCCCTTGGTATCTCTAATTTTCTTGAAGAGACCTCTAGTCTTTCCCATTCTGTTATTTTCCTCTATTTCTTTGCGTTGATCACTGAGGAAGACTTTCTTATCTCTCTTTGCTCTTCTTTGGAACTCTGCATTCAGATGGGTATATCTTTCCTTTTCTCCTTTGCCTTTCACTTTTCTTTTTTTTCTCAGCTATTTGTAAAGCCTTCTCAGGCAACCCTTTTGCCTTTTTGCATTTCTTTTTCTTGGGGATGATTTTGATTGCTGCCTCCTGTACAATGTCATGAACCTCTGTCCATAGTTCTTCAGGCTGTCTGTCTATCAGATCTAATCCCTTAAATCTATTTGTCATTTCTACTGCATAATCATAAGGGATTTGATTTAGATTATACCTGAATGGTCTAGTGGTTTTCTCTGCTTTCTTCAATTTAAGTCTGAATTTGGCAATAAGTTCATGATCTGAGCCACAGTCAGCTCCTGGTCTTGTTTTTGCTGACTGTGTAGAGCTTCTCCATTTTTGTCCTCAAAGAATGTAACTAATCAGATTTTGGTATTGATTGACTGTCTGCTGATGTCCATGTGTGGAGTCATCTCTTGTACTGTTGGAAGAGGGTGTTTTCTATGACCAGTGCATTCTCTTGGCAAAACTCTGTTAGCTTTTGCCCTACTTCATTTTGTATCCCAAGGCCAAACTTTCCTGTTACTCCAGGTATCTCTTGACTTCCTACTTGTGCATTCCATTCCCCTATGCTGAAAAGGACTTTTTTTTTTGGTGTTAGTTCTAGAAGGTCTTGTAGGTCATCACAGAACCATTCAACTTCAGCTTCTTTAGCATTACTGGTTGGGGGCATAGACTTGGATTACTGGGATATTGAATGGTTTGCCTTGAAAATGAACAGAGATCATTCTGTCATTTTTGAGATTGTACCCAAGTACTGCATTTTGGACCCTTTTGTTGACTATGAGGATTACTCCATTTCTTCTAAGGGAATCTTGCCCATCATAGTAGATATAATGGTCGTCTGAGTTAAATTTGCCCATTCTGGTCCATTTTAGTTCACTGATTCCTAAAATGTTGATGTTCACTATTATCATCTCCTGTTTGACCACTTCCAATTTACCTTGATTCATGGACCTAACATTCCTGGCTCCTATGCCATATTGTTCTTTACAGCATCGACTTGCTTTCCATCACCAGTCACATCCATAACTGGGTGTTGTTTCTGCTTTCGCTTCATCTCTTCACTCTTTTTGGAATTATTTCTCCACTCTTCTCCAGTACCATATTGGGCATCTGCCGACCTGAGAAGTTTATCTTTCAGTGTCATATCTTTTTGCCTTTTCATATTATTTATGGGGTTCTCAAGACAAGAATACTGAAATGGTTTGCCATTCCCTTCTCCAGTGGACCACATTTTATTAGAACTCTCCACCATGACCTGTCCATCTTGGGTGGCCCTTCATGGCATGGCTCACAGTTTCATTGAGTTAGACAAGGCTATGATCCATGTTATCAGTTTGGTTAGTTTTCTGTGATTGTGGTTTTCATTCTGTCTGTCCTCTGATAGATAAGAATAAGAGGCCTGTGGAAACTTTCTGATGGGAGAGACTGACTGTGAGGGAATCTGGGTCTTGTTCTGATGGGCGGGGCCATGCTCAGATGGTGACTGTGTCCATGAAATTAAAAGATGTTTGCTCCTTGGAAGAAAAGCTATGACAACCTAAACAGCATATTTAAAAGCAGAGACATTACTTTGCTGACAAAGGTCTGTCTAGTCAAAGCTACGGTTTTTCCAGTAGTCTTGTATGGATTTGAGAGTTGGACCATAAAGAAAGCTGAGCGTCAAAGAATTGATGCTTTTGAACTGTAATGTTGGAGAAGACTCTTGAGAGTCCCTTCGACTGCAAGGAGATCAAACCAGTCAATCCTAAAGGAATTCAGTCCTGAATATTCATTGGAAGGACTGATGCTGAAACTAAAGCTCCTATACTTTGGCAATCTAATGCAAAGAACTGGCTCATTGGAAAAGACCCGATACTTGCCCTCAAAGATTAAAGGCAAGAGAAGAGGGTGACAGAGGGTGAGATGGTTGGATGGCATCACTGACTCAATGAACATGAGTTAGAGTGAACTCGGGGAGATAATGAAGGACAGAAAAGCCTGGCGTGCTGCAGTCCATGGGGTTGCAAAGAGTCGGACATGACTGAGCGACTGAACAACAAGGCATCAGAGAGCTATCAAAACAGCTGAGATATGGGGGAAGAAAACGTACTGCAGTGACTCAAGATATTCTGTGCTCTTTTTCTTTTGGTGCATTTACTGAAGTATGAGCAATGGGCTGGTGAAATTGAGAAATTGAATGAAAAGTAGCTGTGAAAAGTCAGAGAACTAGGTAGAACTTTAGTTGTCACACCAGGATGGGAAGTCACATATTGGAGATCAAGACTACTACAATAGCCAGATTTTGAGGTTCAAAATCTTAAAGGAAAGGAAAATACATTAAAATGAGCCAGACATTCTACTGCTTTTTTTCCTAGAGGCATTCATAAATAGCACAAGCCTAGAGATGGAGATTACAGGCAGTAAATGGAGGCTAAGAGGCTGAGACATTAACCTGAACTATCAATAGTTTCATAGAACTGAGGAGATCGAAATTGGAATTCAGGTTCTAACAGGTAGAGCTCTCTCATAAATACCAAAAGCTTTGGGATTTCCCCAAAAACTATACCCTGGAAATAAGGAAATGCTAGAAATAAATCAAACCTTATGATGACTGAAGCCTAGCCTTGAAGAATAGTCCCTGATTAGATTAAGTGATTTGATCCTATTGTAATTACCTGCCAAAAAGCTAAAGAAAACTCTCTTTAAAGAATAACATCATGTAAATCTTCCATAATATATTTTATACAATATTCAACATTCAGTAAAAATTATCAAGGAATGGAATCAAGAAGGAAAGAAAATAGAAATAGATGCACAGGGATCCAGGTATTAAATCTGGGAGATATAGACATTAAAACCGTGATTAATATATTCTGTAAGATTAAAGGCAAAATACAAAGTTTTACCAGAAAACTATCTATTTTAAAAGAATCCAATGCAATTAACAGATATACAAGTGAAACTAAGAATACAGGAGATAGGTATAAAAGCAGTTTAAATACAAGAAAAGGAAAAGCAATTATTTGGTGGGTAAGTCAGTAAAATTATCCTTATTAAAACAGAGCAGAAGAAAGAATGGGCAAAATGGGATAGGGTAAATGATCTAACACTTGCACAAATGGAGTTATGGGAAAAGAGAGCAAATGTAGCGGAAGAAATTTAGACAGAGGAAGGGAATTTTCTAAAATGGATAAAAGCTATAGATTCTAGAATGCTTCAAAATTCAAGTGAATAATTAAAAAGACCCAGGTAAACCATAGTAAAATTGTGTTAAAAAAGAAACCAGCAAAACTCAAATACAAGAAAATCTTCAAAGCAATCAAAGGTGGGGACAAGGCCAAAGTACTTTGAAAGAACCAAAAGTAACAAAAAGAGTAGAAAATAGAAGACCAAAGAATGATATCTTTTTTTTTTTTTGATTTTCATTTTTTATTTTTTGGCCGTACTGCACGGCATGTGGGATTGTAGTTCCCTGACCAGGAATTGAACCTGCAGCCCCTGCATTGGCAGCATGGAGTCTTAGCCACTAAACCCTCAGGGAAGTTCAGAATGACATCTTTTAAGTGTTGAAATAATAACCACCATTCAGAAGTCCTACACATAATGAAAATGTCCCTCAAAGTTGAAGCTGAATGACCCAAAGACCTTAAAAGACACCCCACCAAAGGAGAAATATAGATGGCAAATAAACATGTGAAAAGATGTTCCACATTATCTGTCATTGGGTAAATGCAAACTAAAATAACAAAGAGATATTGCTATATACCGATTAGAAGAGCCAAAATCGAGAACATGGGCAACAGTGAATACTGACAGGTTGTGGAGCGACAGTAACCCTCATTCATTGCTGAAGGAAATGTAAAATGGCACAGCCGTTTTGGAAGATAGTTTAGCAGTTTCTTACAAAACCAAGCATAGTCTTACTGTACAATCCAGCAATCATGCTCCTTTTTATTTGCCCAAAAAAGTAGAGAACTTAAGTACATACATACAAACACTGCACACTGCTCCATACAGAAACTTTATTCATAACTACCAAAACTTGGAAGCAACCAACGTGACTTTCACTGGGTGAATGGATGAATAAGTTGTGGTACATTCACACATGCATTATTTAGAAATAAAAAGAAATCAGATACCAAACTATGGAAAGATATGGAGGAAATTTAAATGCATATTACTAAGTGAAAGAAGCCAATCTGAAAAGACTACACAGGGTGTAATCCAACTATATGACATTCTATAAAAGGCAAATTTATGGAAATGTTTTTATTGAAAGTTCATGGTTGCCAGAGACTGGAGGGAGGGGGAAAGAAAGAACAAACATAACACAGAGGATTTTTAGGGCAGTGAAAATACCCTGCATGATGCCATAGGATGGATATATGTCATTATACATTGTCCATACCTATAGAATGTACATCAAGGGTGACTCAAAATGTAAACTGTGGACTTTGTGTGATTCTGCTGTGTCAATGTAGGTTTATCAATTGTAATAAATGTACCTCTCTGGTGGAAAATGTTGATAATGGGGGAGGCTATGCATGTATAGGGGCAGTCGTATTTGGGAAATCACTGTACCTTTCCCTCAATTATGCTGAGAACCTAAAACTACTCTAAAAAAAATCTTAAAAATAAAATTAATTAATTGAAATGAAATTTGTTAAAAATTTGAAGGTGAAAATTAAGGCAATTCCAGAACACAAAATCTGTGAACATTCATCACCATCAGACTTTACAGTCAAAAATATAATAAAATGAATTTTTAAGCAAAAGAAATATAATATCAGAAAAAAGTATGGAAATATAGGAAAAAAACAAAGGTAAAATAATGGAGAAATTATGTTGTAATATCTAATTGAATATTGACTCTTTCAAACCATAAACAACAAACAAATAGAAGGGGAAATAAATCAGTAAAAGATGCTTCATTAATCAAACAAAATGCAAGAAGGCAGAAAAGAAGATTATAGGATAGAACAAATAGAAAACAAATAGTAAAATGATAGTCATAAATCCAAATATGTAATTATATTAAAATAATTCAATTAAAATATCAAGATTTTTAAAAAAAACTGAGTTAAAACCAACCACAAAACCCAAGTACATGCTACTTAAAGGAGACAGTATCTTAAATATAAAGAAAAATAAACACTGAAAGTGAAATAATGAGAAAATATAGATGCAGTGTTAATATTAGCCAAAAAAAGCTGCTGTTGCTGTAATAGTTACAAAGTACAATTGGCCAAGAAATATGACTAAAGGTAAAAGAGACTAGTAGGGAAAACTTATGGTAGAAAAGGATCAATCCATAAGGAAGTTACAACAATTCTAAATTTGTTTGTACCTAACAGCATAGCTTCAAATTATATAAAGCAAAATTTCATAAGATAAAGAGAACTAGACACATCCAGAATCAACCTCACTCAGTAGCTGAAAGAATAGAGAGAAAAATATAGTGAATATGTGGAAGGTCTGAAAAAATGTGAACCAGTTGATATATATTGAACACTACATCCAACAGATGCAGAATACAAATTCTTTTCAAAAGTACACAGAAGATTTCCTAAAATTGGCCATTCTTTACCATGAAACAAGTTTTAATGTATTTCAAAATATGGAAATCAACAGAATATATTCTCTGGCCATATTGGAATTAAGTTAGAAATCAGTAACCTCTGAATAACTAGAAATACCTAAATGTTTGGAAATTAAGCACTATACTTAGAAATAATCCATGGATGAAAGGATTCTTAGCAGAAAATATTTTTAACTAAATGATAATTAAAATTGTATCATAACTGCTAAATGCAATTTGTGATTCTCACATCAGCTTATCTTCTAGACCTTACAACATTAAAAAGATACAACAATGTTTGTATTCTGAAAAAGCACACAATTTCCAAGGAAAACAGTTATCAAAATAAACTCAGGAATAATTTTTAAAAATCTGAAATGACTCTATATGTACTCAATAAACTGAATCTGTAATATAAAACTTTCCAGAAAGAAAACTCCAGACCCAGATGTCATCCCTAGTGAATTCTTCTAACATTTATGGAAGAAATAGCATCAGTTTCCAAAGATTAGAAAACTTAATGGAAGATTACAGTAACTCTAAAGCAAAACCATCAAGGTCTCAAAATTTTCAGGTATGAAGGTATGAAAAAAACTCCTTTAAGAAAAAACTGCCTGAAAGCAAAGAGAACACAAAACAGGAAAATCATAAATACTAACTATACTTTTAACCAACTTCAGATATGTGGACCTGTATTTTTCCCATATATATAATTTCTATTTTAAAAATAATTTTTCTTTTCCTCTTTCCCCCCTTTTAGTTTATTTAGAGTTTATTGGTGGTAGTTAACCTGGTAATTTACAGATTATGGGATATACAGGCAAGATCATAATAGAACAGAAGGAATGACAGGATCTAGAAATTTTAGACTTGTTGCTGAATAAAGGAGTTGAAGAACCATGGTGAAGGATAGGTGGGTAGCGAGTGGACACTGGCCCCAGCACTGGCTTTCTTACTGTTAGGCTTAGGTTTTTCCAGTCTTGTGAAGAACCTACAGGGCTTATAAATTAGCCTCTCCCAAGGACTCCTGGGGCATCTGGAGGCTTGGAAGTCCAACATGGTGACCTATAGTAACATGATCATCCTGAGATGAGTGTAATGAAGTGCTTTTAAAAAATCAGAGTTGCAGGTGGTATATGTAGTTGTGAAAGAATGAAGCGCAGAGAGAGCTCCCTGAGGCCACTGAGGATCACACCCAGAGACAACATATCTGAGTAATTCCTTCTGAGCAAAGCACAGCTCCGTGCTATTGCTGGATCTAGGCCTACTAAATATGTTGGGGTTTGATAGTGCTCAAGATTACACAGCAACAGATAGCTGAATGAACAAATGGATTAACATCATACTCTAAGTATGAGCCCAAGAATGTGTCTGAAAACAGCTGCTATGAGAAGTACTGGAACAGAGTCATGATAACAGACCAGCATGATCTGGCCTCCAGGACAGAGAATCGGCCGTTTGATGGACTTAATAGAAGTGTTATGTTTTCTGATACCACTGCTACAACAAGTTCAAATCCCCCAAGAACAGACAGAGAAGCTAAAGAATGAGGTTCTAGTCGAGCCCTCATTAAATCAAACATGAAGTCCAAGCCCAGGAAAAACAGGCCAAGTGTCGACTCAGAGACATGGGTGGTTCCCTCATGCTGCTTAGCATTCCATTATTTTTTGGCTCAGTTTTAAAAGTAGTACTCTGGTCACCTGTCACAAGCAGGAGATTTTTATCTTAAAAAAAGATGATTTTCCTGAACTTGGAAAATTCCCATCTTGTGACAAAATATTATGAAATAACAATAATTAGCACATTTTCTTTCTTCCTAGGAAGCTGAAGGACTTTGATGTACATCTTTTTCCATTTTGAAACAACCCTTTGGAATTATGGGAAAGACAGGATTGAATATATGGAATTTTTTTTGCATATGGAATATCCAAAGTTCACACAAAAAGTTAGTGTCAACAATGAAGGAAACTATAAGCAAAGTGAAAAGACAGCCTTCAGAATGGGAGAAAATAATAGCAAACAAAGCAACTGACAGAGAATTAATCTCAAAAATATACAAGCAACTCCTGCAGCTCATTCCAGAAAAATAAATAACCCAATCAAAAACTGGGCCAAAGAACTAAACAGACATTTCTCCAAAGAAGACATACAGATGGCTAACACACATGAAAAGATGCTCAACATCACTCATTATCAGAGAAATGCAAATCAAAACCACAATGAGGTACCATCTCATGCTGGTCAGAATGGCTGCTATCCAAAAGTCTACAAACAATAAATGCTGGAGAGGGTGTGGCGAAAAGGGAATCCTCTTACACTATTGGTGGGAATGCAAACTAGTATAGCCACTATGGAGAACAGAGTGGAGATTTCTTAAAAAACTGTAAATAGAACTGCCATATGACCCAGCATCCCACTGCTGGGCATACACACTGAGGAAACCAGAACTGAAAGAGACACGTGCACCCCAATGTTCATTGCAGCACTGTTTATAATAACCAGGACATGGAAGCAACCTAGATGTCCATCGGCAGATGAATGGATAAGAAAGCTGTGGTACATATAGACCATGGAATATTACTCAGCCATTAAAAAGAATACATTTGAATCAGTTCTAATGATGTGGATGAAACTGGAGCCTATTATACAGAGTGAAGTATGTCAGAACGAAAAACACCAATACAGTATACTAACGCATATGTATGGAATTCAGAAAGATGGTAATGATGACCCTATATGAAGACAGCAAAAGAGACACAGATGTATAGAACAGTCTTTTGGACTCTGTGGGAGAAGGTGAGGGTGGGATGGTTTGAGAGAATAGCATTGAAACATGTATATTATCATATGTGAAACAGATCACCAGTCCAGATTCGATGCATGAGACAAGGTGCTCAGGGCTGGTGCACTGGGATGACCCAGAGGGATGGGATGGGGAGGGAGGTGGGAGGGGGGTTCAGGATGGGGAACACATGTACATCCATGGTTGATTCATGTCAAAATATGGCAAAACCCACTACAATATTGTAAAGTAATTAGCCTACAATTAAAATAAATAAATTTTTTAAAAAAGTGTCAAAAGTGGTCAAGAAGAGAATGCAGGGACTTCCCTGGTTGTCCAGTGGTTAAGACTCCATGCCTCCAGTGCAGGGGGCTCAGGTTTGGTCCCTGGTTGTGGAACTAAGATCCCACACACTTTGCAGTGCGGCCAAATAAATAAATAAGATAAAATAAGTAAGAGAATGCAGTGTTTCTAGCTCCCAGCCCAATGGTCTTTCTCAGTCTCAGCTCTTCTTCAGTGACCCAGTTCTGTCCATAGGAAATTCACTTTGTAATACAGACTTCTATTCCATCAACAAAGACTTGTTGATATTGCTATGTGCAATTTACTACTTAGGTGTCAGGAGGGTGCAGTGGATGTTGTGCTCGATAGGCAACATCCATCCCATCCCTCCACTCATGGGTGGTATGCAGAGTTTGTGGAATTTCCAGTAGCTCCAAGGGTAGATCTGACTGGTCTGGAGAGTTAGCCTATCCCTCATGACAGTGACTGGTTTAGGAACGGGCATGTGACCAAAGAGAGATTTTCTGGAGGCTTCTGAGGAAGTGCTTTCTCACTCTTAGGAGAGAGCAACAGGAAAGCAGACACTCCCCTGCTGATTGCTACTGGCAGTCATCCCACAGCCCCAAGAGAAACTGCCTTAGGATTAAACTGACACTGCGGACAGCAGTGTGGAAGATGAAAAGACGCTAAGTCCTTGATGACATCACTGAACTTCTGGATCTACTAAAGCTGAAGCCCACCCCTACTTCTGATTTTCCTCACATATGTGAGCTGAAGAGTAATCTTATTGTATAAGCTAGTTTCGGTTGGCTTTCCTATCATTCCTAGCTGAAAACATCCTCATGCAAAAGGACTCAGAGGGAACTGAGTTTTCATGCAGAAGGAACCTATTTGTCCTTTCCAGAGCCTCCTTGCCAGTCTTCATTCCACCCAGTCAGGACCTGCTGTTTGCGACCCCAACAGGCCGGGTGCAGACTCTTCAATGCCAGCCCCGTGCTCTCCTCAGTAGCCTTCTCCTTGCACCATCCAACAGTCATGGTTAAAGCCATTAAATATCCAAGTTTATGAAGAGATTCATGTTCATTTATACAATCCCTGGTAGTTTAGCTGTAAAGAACCCACCTGCCAATGCGGGAGACACAGGATATCCCCTGGAGAAGGGAATGGCAACCCACTGCAGTATTCCTGTCCGATGGGCAGAGGAACATAGTGGGCTACAGTCCATGGGGTCACAAAAGAGTTGGACATGGCTTAGCAACTAAACAACAACAAATGGTATTCACTACTAGCTTCTCCGTAGTAGCTGCCTTGCACTCAGGTTGTTGCTATTCAGTCACTCAGTCATATTTGCGATCCTGTGGACTATTGCTTGCCAGGCTTCACTGTCCTTCACCATCTCTTGGAGCTTGCTCAGACTCATGCCTATCCAACTACCTCATTCTCTGTCATCCCCTTCTCCTCTTGCCTTCAGTCTTTCCCAGCATCAGGGTCTTTTCTAATGAGTCGGCTCTTCACATCAGGTGGCCTAAAGTATTGGAGCGTCAACTTCAGCATCAGTCCTTCCAATGAATATTCAGAATTTATTTCCTTTAGGACTGATTGTTTTGATCTTCTTGCAGTCCAAAGGACTCTCAAGAGTCTTCTCCAACACCATAGTTCAAAAGCATCAGTTTTTCAGTGCTCAGCTTTCTTTATAGTCCAGCTCTCACATCCATTGGAGAAGGAAATGGCAACTCACTCC
Source organism: Cervus canadensis (assembly GCF_019320065.1). Classification (NCBI taxonomy): domain Eukaryota; kingdom Metazoa; phylum Chordata; class Mammalia; order Artiodactyla; family Cervidae; genus Cervus; species Cervus canadensis. The sequence continues at coordinate 61,624,310 of NC_057391.1, read as the reverse complement.
AATATTCTTGCCTGGAGAATCCCATGAACAGAGGAGCCTGGCGGGTTATAGTCCACGGGGTTGCAAGAGTTGGACGCAACTTAGTGACTAAACTACCACCACCACCACCTCACATCCATACATGACTACTGGACAAACCATAGCTTTGACTATATGGAGCTTTGTTGGCAAAGTAGTGTCGCTGAACTCAGGTTAAACAACAATAATGAGAGGTTGGCCCAGGCATTTCCAGGGTCAGGGTTATGTTGGGGGTAGGACACCTATTAAAAGCTTTTTTAAATTTCAGCCCTGGCTATATCCGTCTTGCTGCACATCAAACCTTCCTCCAGGTATTGTGTCTTTAACAGGAAGAGGGCGGCAGGCACTGTTTTTCCTGTGCTCACTCTCCAATCCTGCACAGTGATTTTCCCATCCCCAGAGTACACACACCTCCTCCCTAAGATGCCCTGTATCTGGGTATGGCTGATTTGATCGTTTCCCAAGACCGATCCAAAAGAGACAGCTGGTGTCCAGAGCTGAGCTCCCAAAGGGAGACTCCTCACCCTACACCAAGGGATCCAGTGTGACTGAAACCATGTGTGAGCACTGGTGTGAGCGTGAGACTAAGTCCCACAGAGCTGAGGGTCTGGAACTGCGAGTCAGCAGAAGGACAGAGAAGAGCATACTTTGGTGATTTCAAGAAGCCCATCAGGAACTGGCTCTGGTGGGCGTGGGGTGTGGAACCCTGGGTGGATTTCTTATGGGGGTAAGGAGCAATGATTTTGAAGTCAAATTGACCGAATTCTCTTGTCACCTCCCAAAGTTTCTAGCTTTGCTGTTCTTGACAAAATCCTTGACTTCTCTGGGCTTTCTGTAGAATGAAGTCAATGATTCCTACCTCTTGGGGTTGCTTCGAAGATGACAATGACAAAACACCTGGCACACACCTTCTCTTAAGACTCCTTTGTGAATCCTTGCCCTCTTTCCTTTGACATGAAATATGAAAACACCTATGCGAGTGCTTGCCCAGGGAGAAAGCGAAGCTTGGGGTTAGGATCCTATTTGATTTGAGGGCACGTGCCCAAGTTGCAGGGTGGGGGATGGGGGACAGGTGAGGAACCTAACAATTAGATTTAAGACCAGCTCTTCAAGCTGGGTAAAAGAACAACCCATTCATCCTCTCTGCTGGCAGCCTCCTTCTCTGTAATTGACAGTGTGGAAGGAAATAACCTCTAAGGTCCCATCTGGGTCTCAGGTCTTTAGGAGGAAAAATTGAGAACTCCGGGCATGGCTGGCAAGGATCATGGGTGGATGTGATTTCATCCACACTCAGCTCCTCTGTTGGCCCCTTTGAGTACTTCCTGCAGGTTCTGGGTCCTTGGCCCCTGGCCCCACAATGTCTTGCATCCTCTGCCATGCTCCTATTTCATATTCCTTCAAGAAGGCACATAGCAGTGTCTTGACCACCCCTCTTAAATTAACCAAATATCGTGTTTGATCATAATTCTTTAAAGGCTGAATTTTACTTAATTGTTTTTTCTCTTTCATGCTATTTATTCTAAATTAGGAATCACTTCTTGTTTTAGGACTTTTTACCTTGGGACTCTATGTCAGAATTTTAACAGTCTAGTAACAGCCCTCTCTACTCTCTCCCTGTAACCTTCTTCCAATGTCTGACCTTCACTATCTTCATGGAAAAGCACCCTCTGTGTTCATCTAATACAGGTACCTTTTGTAATTTCAGTTTGAGAAATTCCAATAGCTTTTTAATAACCCTGTCATGGTCTCTACACTCTTTCACTCCAAGAAGATATTTTTCTCGCTGGTCACCCAGATTGAGGTCCTATTTTTTTTTTTTGTCTTTCTCTTCCTCATAGACTCCAAAACAGGGCTGTCTCCAACAGAGCTGCATACTTGGAAGTTGAGAGAGAATGTGGAACTCAGGCCATGTGTGCTGAGAAATCCCAGGTGATGTGTGCTGAAAATGCAGATTTCTGACCTCAGGCATAGTGCCAAAAAGAAGTTTTAATGTCCAAGTGTTTTATGCTTCAAAGATAGGCCCTTGTGGTTGTTGGTTTAAACCTGCATTCTACACAGGAAGCAATCTGATATCCCACTGACTGGAATCCATAAGGTAATTCAAAATTGCTTAGATTGAGGCCAACAACTTTGCAGAAGATTTGATACTCTCCAGAGATTATTGCTCCAAATAGGTGAGTAACGTAACAAGTTGCTCCACCAGTCATGCATTTTAGCATATTTCACACATCACAGGCCAAATTTAAGAATTAGGATAAACAAAGATTTTAAGTATTAGGATAACAAGGAATTAAGTATTAGGATTAGTTTTATACTTTGTATTTTCCGGCATTCCATAGCTTTTCAAAAATTTCCAAACCCTCAATTCAAAAAGTTGAACATAGCCCTCGTATCATTTGTTAACTGCAAAGCAAATACATTTCTCCAGCAGAAGGGGTACTCTCCTGTCCTGGTCAAATAATGGCATAAGACTAGGAGATGCTTCAATTCCACATGGTAAGAAAGTTGTCCTACCCAATTAAAATACTCTTCTCCAATATCATATAATTAAGGAAATATTCATTGAAAACCCTGTGTCCCAAGCACCAAAGATGATACCAAGATGAATAGAAGAATATTTTTTCTCTCTGGGCTTACAGTTTAAAGGCATGTAAATGGGCAAGTAGCTACATAAAAAAATAGATAACATAGAGTGAAAAGTCATCAAGGAGGAAATGAATGACCCCAGGAGAATCTGGCAAAGCCTTACAGAAGTGGAGTCTGAGCTGAGCCCTAACTGATGGAGAGTGCTCCCATCATGAGAGGTGATGGGAGAGTGTTTCTCCTGAAGAGCACCCCTGAGCCCTGGTTAAGGGAGAAGGGGAATGTGGACACAGGTGAGAGGCAGACGTGGTCTGCACAGTGTACAGAGGAACACAGTGCTAGTGGAGAAGCAGAGGCCAGGTGGGAGGACTGCGAATGCCTGTCTGAGAAAGGGGCGATGTTTTCTGTTCTCGTTGATATCCCTGGTGCTGCTCAAGGGAATCATTCACCAACATTGTATAAATAACCCCAGAAAAACGCTAGTTCACATTGCCCATGAGAGAAGCAACTCCATGGAAAATCAATACCTACTGCAAATCAGCATCTGCAATTCAGAAAACTTGCCCTTAAAGGTTCAGCCCGGGCTGAACCTGGAAACCATTCTTTGTTTTCTTTGTCCGTGGCTGATTTTGTTAGCTTTGCCTCATCCAAGCAGGAGACATGCGGGCTGGCTCAGCTGCAGGTTCCAGCTGCTCTGAAGGTTAATGGCCTGTACCATTGAGATGCCCTCCTGAGTGCCTCCAGGGAAATCTTGTGTAGTCCACATAATTCTCCATTTTAAGTCATATCCTCCTGAACGCATAGTTCACATTTTTATGTAGTGCAGGAAGACTCAGACAACACACACTTAATTTCATTTATCTAGGTGAATAAAAACTATCGGCGAGATTGGTGGCGCACTTTGAAAGTCACCTTCTACTGGCAGCAGGGTTTGTGGATAACAGACTGGATCGGCCTGTTGGGAGGATTTTACAATGCTTCAGGCAAGAGGTAACAAGACCTGAATTAAAGTAGTCAGACTTAAAAGAAGGGGCAGAATGGGAGGCGTTTTGGAGATGGGATCAAAAGGGTTTGGCAACTGATTGAAGGTGCAGCGGGGAAATGTTCCAGTGGCTTCCAGTGGCGTGAGGCTGAGTTAATAGGAGGATGATAATACCATTACGCCAGGAAGGGGAACCCAGGAAGAGCAGTAATTCTGGCGCTAAGGGGGTAACTTATTTAGCAAATAACAAGAATATGCTTGACTTCTTTCACTAAATTAGTTATAATTAGTGTGACTGTTGGGCTTCCCTGGTGGCTCAGTCAGTAAAGAACCCAGATAGCCAATGAGAATTTACTTTATAACTAAGGGAACTCAAACTGGGGCTCTGTAACAACCTAGAAGGTTGGAATGGGGAGGAAGTGGGAGGGAGTTTCTAGAGGGAGGGGCATATGTATACCTATGACTGATTCATGTTGATGTTTGGCAGAAACCAACACAGTTCTGTAAAGCAATTATCCTTCAATTAAAAAAAAACCCCAACGATCTGCCTATGTGGGTTTGATCTCTTAGTCGGAAAGATTCCCTAGAGAAGGAAATAGCAACACACTCCAGTATTCTCGCTTGGAAAATCCCATGGACAGAGGAACCTTGCAGACTACAGTCCATGGGGTTGCAAAGAGTTTAGTCACAACTTGGTGACTAAACAAGCACCACCAGTGTAACTATATCATTTTATCACCCAAACTGGGACACTGTTGAGAAGAAAAGGGGATGCTTTCATAATTATTCCAGGACAGCAGGTCTAAACCCAGATTATCCCTAATACATCCAGGTATGTAGACTCCCTGCTGGTAATGCCTTTCAGTGTTTGCTCAATTAATAAATTGGTGTTAATAAAGCTGGTTCACAGTTCGTTGAACTTAGGATCTCAAGAATTAGAAGGTACCATAGAAATCATATATAAAGTTGCCTCCTGCACTCCCAGAAAATCCTGTATACTCCCTTCCCCAAGGCCAGCCTCTGTTGGAACAGTTCCCACAGACAGGGACTCACTCTGACATCATGAAGTGCATTCTATTTTTGGACAGTGCTAAGTGTTATTCCTTATACTTAGCTAAGAGTAGCTTTCCTATAAGCTCCACACAGTTGACCTTTAAATAACATGGAGTTTATGGGTGCTGACCCTCTGCACAGTTGAAAATTCACATAAAATTTTTGACTCCCCCAAAACTTAACTACTAACAGCCAGCTGTTGACCAGGAGTCTTGCAATACCATAAACAGTTGGCTAACACATATTTTGTATGTTATATGTATCATATTCTTACAATAAAATAAGCTAGAGAAAAGAAAATATTTTTAAGAAAAATCACAAGGAGGAGAAAATACATTTATACTGTGTATATATATATATATATATTTCTTGGAAAAAAATCAGTGTATAACTAGACCCATGCAATTCAAACCTGTGTTGTTTAAGGATCAACTGTAATTCTAATAATAACGACATCACTAATATCAGAATGGGGCTTCCCTGGTAGCTCAGATGGTAAAGCGTCTGCCTGCAATGTAGGAGACCCGAGTTATCCCTGGGTTGGGAAGATTCTCTGGAGAAGGAAATGGCAACCCACTCCAGTACACTTGCCTGGAAAATTCCATGGATGGAGGAGCCTGGTAGGCTACAGTACACGGAGTCATAAAGAGTCGGACACGACTGAACAACTTCACTTCACTTCAATATCAGAATAGCTGATATTTATTAAGTACCTACAAAAGGGCTAGGTTTTACATGTATTATTTCTGAAGCTCTCCAACAACCCTTCTTACATTGAAGAATCCCAATTTTTCAGATGAGGCAGCAGACACTGAGAGGGAATGTTACCTGCCAAAGATGCACAGCAACACATACAGTAAACAAGTATATCCAAGCCTATGGCCAAGGGAAGAGGAGTATACTTTGCCTACCATGAGACCATGGCAGGAAGGTGGATATATAACACAGCTGCAAGAGAGTGAAGATTTATGACCATGAAATAACTCAATATACCACAGTGATAGAGTCAAGGCCAATGAAATTCAATTCCTGGACTTTTATCTGAGCTCTCCAAGAAGTAAACCCTATTTCCCATGGTACTATGGTGAAATAAGCCTATGGAGTGGAACCACCACTCAAGGCAAGAATGAAGCCACCCCAGAGAAAGGAGAGCATATAAGTGAAGCCTAGTGATTGAAATTGAGCCCTAAATCAAGCTGCACATGAAGTCAGAGCCAAGTATTGAATATTTTTAAACTGTATTAGCCAATATAGTTCTGTTTTGCTTCAGCCAATTGAGTTGGGCTTTCTATCACTTGCAAAAAAAAAGTTCTAACAGCTGCAGTGAATGAATGAAATTACCTTCATGACTGAGTGACCAGCACATGATTATTAAGCCTGTGACTACCCTGGCCAGAGTTTTTATAGCTCAGCCTTCTAGCCCATGCATCACTGTTGAAATTCCTCCTAGGTGGAATGATGTCACACAAGGCATGAAACTGGAAGGCCATGGTTGGTATCTCAAAATCTTTTGAAACCATTTCTGATCATTTATAGTCTAGACTGACTTTTTTTCTTTTTAATTTATTTTTTATGGAAGGATAATTGCTTTACAGAACTTTGTTGTTTTCTGTCAAACCTCAATGTGAATCAGCCATGCAGCTGCTGCTAAGTCGCTTCAGCCGTGTCCGACTCTGTGCAACCCCATAGACGGCAGCCCACCAGGCTCCCCCGTCCCTGGGATTCTCCAGGCAAGAACACTGGAGTGGGTTGCTATTTCCTTCTCCAATGTATGAAAGTGAAAAGTGAAAGTGAAGTTGCTCAGTCGTCGTGTCCGACTCTTAGCGACCCCATGGACTGCAGCCTACCAGGCTCCTCCGTCCATGGGATTTTCCAGGCAAGAGTACTGGAGTGGGGTGCCATTACCTTCTCCAGAATCAGCCATAGGTATACATATATCCTCTCCCTTTTGAATCTCCCTCCCATCTCCCTCCCCATCCCACCCCTCTAGGTTGATACAGAGCCCCTGTTTGAGTTTCCTGAGACATACAGCAAATTCCTGTTGGCTATCTATTTTATATATGGTAACATAAGTTTCCATGTTACTCTTTCCATACGTCTCACCCTCTCCCCATGTCCATAAGTCTGTTCTCTACATCTGTTTCTCAATTGCTGCCCTGTAAATAAGTTTTTTAGTACCATTCTTCTAGATTCTGTATATATGCGTTAGAATATGATATTTATCTTTCTCTGACTCACTTCACTCTGTATAATAGGTTCTATGTTCATCCACCTCATCAGAACTGACTCAAATGCATTCCTTCTTATGGCTGAGTAATATTCCATTGTGTATATGTACCACAACTTCTTTATCCATTCATCTGTCGATGGACATCTAGGTTGCTTCCATGTTCTAGCTCTCATAAATAGTTCTGCAGTGAACAATGGGATACATGTGTCATTTTCAATTTTGGTTTCCTCAGGGAATATGCCTAGGAGTGGGGTTGCTGGGTCATATGGTGGTTTTAATCCCAGTTTTTTAAGGAATCTCCATACCATCTTCCACAGTGACTGTATCAATTTACATTCCTACCAACAGTGCAAGAGTGTTCCCTTTTCTCCACACCCTCTGAAGCATTTATTGTTTGTAGACTTTTTGATGATGGCCATTCTGACCAGTGTGAGATGATACCTCATTTTGGGTTTGATTTGCATTTCTTTAATAATGAGTGATGTTGAGCATCTTTTCATGTGTTTGTTAGCCATCTGTATGTCTTCTTTGGAGAAATGTCTGTTAAGGTCTTTTTCCCATTTTTTGACTGGGTTGTTTGTTTTTCTGGCATTGAGTTGTATGAGCATTTGTATATTTTTGGAAGTTAATCCTTTGTCAGTTGTTTCATTTGCTATTATTTTCTCCCATTCTGAGGGTTGTCTTTTCAGCTTGCTTATAGCTTTCTTTTTTTTTTTTTTTTTTTTTTTTTTTTTTTTTGCTGTGCAAAAGCTTTTAAGTTTAATCAGGTCCCACTGGTTTACTTTTGTTTTAATTTCCATTACTCTAGGAGGTGGGTCATAGAGGATCTTGCTTTGATTTATGTCATCGAGTGTTCTTCCTGTTTTCCTCTAAGAGTTTTATAGTTTCTGGTCTTACATTTAGGTCTTTAATCCATTTTGAGTTTATCTTTGTGTATGGTGTTAGGAAGTGTTCTAATTTCATTCTTTTACATGTAGCTGTCCCGTTTTCCCAGCACCATTTATTGAAGAGGCTGTCTTTACCCCATTGTATATTCTTGCCTCCTTTGTCAGAAATAAGGTACCCATAGGTGCAGGGGTTTATTTCTGGGCTTTCTGTCTTGTTTCATTGGTCTGTATATTTCTGGTTTTGTGCCAGTACCATACTGTCTTGATGACTGTAACTTTGTAGTATAATCTGAAGTCAGGAAGGTTGATTCCTCCAGCTCCGTTCTTCTTTCTCAAGACTGCTTTGACTATTTGGGGTCTTCTGTGTTTCCATATTAATTGTGAAGTTTTTTGTTCTAGTTTTGTGAAAATGCCATTGGTAATTTGATAGGGATCACATTGACTCTGTAGATTGAGTTTGGTAATGCAAGTGATTTCTGTGTATTGATTTTGTATCCTGCAACTTTGCTAAATTCACTGATTAGCTCTAGTAATTTTCTGATACTATTTTTAGGGTTCTCTATGTACAGTATCAAGTCCTCTGCAAACAGTGAGAGCTTTAATTCTTCTTTTCTGATCTGGATTCCTTTTATTTCTTTTTCTTCTCTGATTGATGTAACTAGGACTTCCAAAACTATGTTGAATAATAGTGGCAAAAGTGGACACCCTTGTCTTGTTCCTGATCTTAGGGGGCATGCTTTCAGTTTTTCACCATTGAGAATAATGTTTGCTGCATGCTTATCATATGTGGCCTTTCCTGTGTTGAGGTAGGTTCCTTCTATGCCCATTTTTGAATGTTTTTAATCATAAATGTGTGCTGGATTTTGTCAAATGCTTTTTCTGCATCTATTGAAATGATCATATGATTTTTATCTTTCAATTTGTTAATATGGTGTATCACATTGATTGATTTGTGTATATTGAAGAATCCTTGCATTCCTGGAATAAACCCAACTTGGTCATAGTGTTTGAGTTTTTTGATGTGTTGCTGAATTCTGTTTGCTAAATTTTTTTGAGGATTTTTGCATCTATGTTCATCAGTGATATCCGCTTGTAGTTTTCTTTTTTTGTGTTGTCTTTGTCTGGTTTTGGTATCAGGGTGATGTGGCCTCATAGAGTGAGTTTGGAAGTATTCCTTCCTCTGCAATTTTTTGAAAAGGATTTTAGAAGGATAGGCATTAGCTTTTCTCTAAATGTTTGATAGAATTCTCCTGTGAAGCCATCTGGTCCTGTGCTTCTGTTTTTTGGGAGATTTTTGATCACAGCTTCAATTTCAGTGTAATTGGGTTGTTCATAATTTCTATTCCTTCCTGGTTCAGTCTTGGAAGATTGAACTTTTCTAAGAATCTGTCCATTTCTTCCAGGTTAGCTGTTTTATTGCCATATAGTTGTTCATAATAGTCTCTTATAATCCTTTGTATTTCTGCATTGTCTGTTGTAACCTCTCCTTTTTCATTTCTAAATTTGTTGATTTGATTTTTCTCTTTTTTTCTTGATAAGTCTGGCTAAAGGCTTGTCAATTTTGTTTATCATCTCAAAGAACAAGCTTTTAGTTTTATTAATCTCTACTGTTGTTTCTTTCATTTCTTTTTCATTTATTTCTACTCGGATCTTTATGATTTCTTTCCTTCTACTAATTTTGGGCTTTTTGTTGTTGTTGTTCTTTTTCCAGTTGTTTTAGGTGTAAAGTTAGGTTGTCTGTTTGATGTTTTTCTTGTTTCTTGAGGTAGGATTGTATTGCTATAAACTTTCCTCTTAGAACTGCTTTTGCTGCATCCCATAGGTTTTGAGTTGTTGTGTTTTCATTGTCGTTGTGTTTCTAGAAATTTTTTTATTTCCCTTTTGATTTCTTCAATAACCTGTTGGTTATTTAGAAACATGTTGTTTAATCTCTGTGTGTTTGTGTTTCTTACTGTTTTATTCTTGTAATTGATATCTAGTCTTATAGCGTTATGGTTGGGGAAGATGCTTGATATGATTTCACCTTTCTTAAATTTACTGAGGTTTGATTTGTGACCCAAGATATGGTCTATCCCAGAGAATGTTCCATGTGCACTTGAGAAGAAGGTGTATTCTTCTGTATTTGGATGGAATGTCCTGAAGATATCAATGAAATCCATCTCATCTAATGTATCATTTAAGACTTGTATTTCCTTATTAATTTTCTGTCTTGATGATCTGTCCACTGGTGTGAATGGGGTGTTAAAGTCTCCTACTATTATTGTATTACTGTGAATTTCTCCTTTTATATCTGTTAGTGTTTGTCTTAAGTATTGAGGTGCTCCTATGTTGGGTACATAGATATTTACAATTGCTGTGCCTTCCTCTTGGATTGATCCCTTGATCATTATGTAGTGTCCTTCCTTATCTCTTGTAATATTCTTTATTTTAAGGTCTATTTTATCTGATATGAGGATTGCTACTCCAGCTTTCTTTTGCTTCCCATTTGCATGGAATATATTTTTCCATCCTCTGACTTTCAGTCTATATGTGTCTTTAGGTCTGAAGTGGATTTCTTGTAGACAGCATATATATGGGTCTTATTTTTGTATCCATTCAGCCAGTCTGTATCTTTTGGTTGGAGCATTTAATCCATTTACATTTAAAGTAATTATTGATATATATATTCCTATTGCCATTTTCTTAATTGCTTGGGGTTGATTTTGCAGATCTTTTTTTTTTTTCTCTTATATTTCTTGACATTCTTTGTAAAGCTGGTTTGGTGGTACTGAATTCTCTTAACTTTTGCTTGTCTGAAAAGCTTTTTATTTCTCCATCAGTTTTGAATGAGATCCTTGCTGGGTACAATAATCTTGGTTGTAGATTTTTCCCTTTCAGTACTTTAAATATATCCTGCCATTCCTTTCTGGCCTGCAGAGTTTCTGCTGAAAGATCAACTGTTAAGCCTATGGGGTTTTCCTTGTATGTTACTTGTTGCCTCTACCTTGCTGCTTTTAATGTTCTTTCTTTGTGTTAGTCTTTGTTAGTTTGATTAGTATGTGTCTTGGCATGTTTCTCCTTGGGCTTATCCTGTATGGGACTCTTTTTGAACTTGATTGAGTATTTCCTTTTCCATGTTGGGAAAAATTTTCAACTATAACCTCTTCAAAAATTTTCTCATACCCTTTCTTTTTCTCTTTTTTCTTCTGGGACCCCTGTAATTCAAATGTTGTTACATTTGATATTGTCCCAGAGGTCTCTGAAACTATCCTCAGTTCGTTTCATTCTTTTTACTTTATTCTGCTCTTCAGAAGTTATTTCCACCATTTTATCTTCCAGCTCACTGATCCATTCTTCTGCTTCAGATATTCTGCTATTGATTCCTTTAGAGTATTTAATTTCAGTAATTGTGTTGTTTACCTCTGTATGTTTATTCTTAATTCTCCTAGGTCTTTGTTAATTGATTCTTGCATTTTCTCCATTTTGTTTTCAAGATTTTGATCATCTTTACTATCACTATTCTGAACTCTTTTTCAGGTATTTGCCTGTTTCCTCTTCATTTATTTTGACTTCTGTGTTTCTAGTTTATTCCTTCATTTGTGCAATATTTCTCTGCCTTTTCATTATTTTTTTAAGGTTATTGTGTTTGAGGTTTTCTTTTCCCAGGCTTCAAGGAGAGTTGAATTCTTTCCTTGAAGAAGGTTGAATTCTTTCTTTCTTTTGTTTTCTGCCCTCCTAAGGTTGGTTCAGTGGTTTGTGTAAGCTTCCTATAGGGTGAGATTTGTGCTGAGTTTTTGTTTGCTTGTTTGTTTTTCCTCTGAGGAGCAAGGCTGAGTGAGGTGGCACTCCTGTCTGCTGATGATTGGGTCTGTATTTTTGTTTTATTTGTTGTTTAGATGAGGCATCCTGCACAGGGTGCTACTGGTGGTTGGGTGATGCCGGGTCTTGTATTCAATTGGTTTCCTTTGTGTGTTCTCACTATCTGATACTCCCTAGGGTGAGTTCTCTGGTAATTTAGGGTCTTGGAGTCAGTTCTCCCACTCCAAAAGCTCAGGGCTTGATTTCTCCTAGCTTATTGAGGACTTGAGTGACTGTGTTAGAGCAGCCTTCACAGGTCATGTTCAAGGAGAACTTGTGCTTTGGTGTCACAGGAGGTGGCAGGTACAACAGTGACTACACCTCCACCGGTTCTCTAGATTGACTTTTAATGGTATTTTACCCCCATTAGAAAGCCTTTTTCACCTTGAAAGTGAAAGTGTTAGTCTCTTAGTAGTGTCCGACTCTTTGTGACCCTATGGACTGTAGTACACCAGGCTCCTCTGTCCATGGAGTGCTCCGGGCAAGAACACTGGAGTGGGTAGCCAGTCCTTTCTCCAGAGGATCTTCCTGACTCAGGGATCAAACCCAGGTCTCCTGGATTGCAGGCAGATTCTTTATTGTCTGAGCCACCAGGGAAGCCCATTTTCACCTTACTTCAATGCAAATATTTCTCCATGTGAAAATTTGGGGGAAATGCAAGTAAATTTAGAAGTCCACTTCAAGAGAAAACAGAGAAAGTATTTTCCATGCCAAAAAAAAAAGAAGAAAAGTTTTGTAATGACCTTGTTTCCCTGGCCTGTGGGATTGAGTTTTTTGCTCTATCAAATGGTCGGGTAGAAGGTATGCTTAACTTCAGAAGCTCATAGCTTGGTCCAGGAGCATCACATTATAGTCTCACTGAGTTTCAGTTTTCCCACCTGTTATAAAGAGGATGGTTTCTGTTTCCCGTGATTTACAAAGTTGTTGTAATATTGAGAAATGAATAAAAGTGGGATATTTTAAATTATTTACCTTATAGTACAACCATTTCTTAAATATAACAAAATTTAGAGAAAAATTACTTAGTTTGAGATAATAGAATGTAGTTGATTATGCTTTATGTCATATGGCTAGATGATTTCCAGTTTCACAACCTCTACAATGAAAGGAAAGGAGGCCATACCTTCTAGTGCTTTCTTAGGATCAAGAAAGCCTTTCACAGAAGTTCCCAGTCAAGCCTCCATTTCATTGGCCACAGGTGACTTCCATGTCCAATTCTTAAACCAAACACTTACAGGAGGAATGGAACAGTGAAGCTTGCTTAGAGCAGCCTCGCTTTCACCCAGTGGCATGTGCATGAGAGGACATGCCTGAACAAGACCAGGGTTTGTCACACAAAGAGGGGAATGGCACTGGTGTGGTGGGAAGTCATTCATTTCCGGTACCATATTTATCAAACTCTTGTAAATTGTCCGTTTACAGTGTCTGACCTCCCGAGACTTTCTAACCTCTGGAGCAAGGTCTTGCTGTGTATCCTCAGCACCCAGTACAATTCTGAGACCCAGTGGGAACTACATAAGCATTTGTTGGATTTTATTATTGAATCTTAAATCCATTCACCTCTAAGGCTCTAGGAACATGTTTCAATAGGAAGCTGACAATAGTTTCTGCATTTTTCTTGGTGCCGGGCAGAGACCTAGCATGGAGGAAGAAACCCGCCATGGTATGTATAAAACTCCTGTGGGGCTTCTATGATTCTTTGATTTTTAGAATGATTTCATTTCCCTTCCCCCTTTACATTATTATCTAAAGCCTTTAGAACTAATTAGAAGTGGGAGGATCAAAGATGATATATTTTAAATTTGCTTCCCGCCTCACCCACTTAAAGTAAAGAATCCTGCATAGCCCATTAAGCTGGAGGTACTTGCTGACAGGAAGGAAACCATCTGGTGAACAACTTCTGTTAATTATGTTGGAACATACTAACGAGAATAAAGAACAGCCCTTAATGACCTTCCCCTTGGTGGCAGAATCCACTGCAGAGTAGACAGTCATGGCTCAGAGCCAAAAGTTAATGGTTAGTATTGGCACCAAACACTCAGGCTCACTAGTACTTAATAATCTCCCCTCAGTGGAGAAAGTATTTCAGGCATTCACAGCATAAATCCTCCTAGCACCTGCATGTAACTGAGCTCCAAATAGTCATTTAGGGCATTATTTGGAATCCCTTAGTAAATGTGAATCTGGGCGTTACCTTCTCTGTATCTTTCTTTGCATTTGGATATATTGAATCAAGCCAGACAAAGATTTGCATTTTGTTTCAACCAATAACAAGATTTAAATATTACTTGGCAAAGTGCTGATGCAATTATTGCATATCCCAGAGGGATAAAGAGACACAAAAATAATTATCCTCATTATGACCTGGATGAGTTAATCATTTATAATGATATTCTTTCTAATTCCACTTTACCCTTAGAAATCTAGGCAAGCCTGTGCCATCCATACAGAAAGGCAGTGAAAGCTTTGGCATTTGTATCATGAATTAGCTGCAGGCGCCAAAATATCTGTATGTTTTAAATTTCATTCATTGCTTTGCTATTCAGTTTGAGAAAGCTTTTTTAAGCGGCTTATATAGTGTAATAAGATTAAGTAAAACTTAAAAGAAAGCTATTTAAAATGATAAGATTTAGTACTGAAATTTTAAAGAAAATTTTAAAAGAAAATAGGAGTAGGAAAATAAATTCAAACCAGGAATGAAAGTAGTGTACAAACATATCTGACATGAAATCCTATACATCATTGAGAGTGGGTCACAAATGTGACCCTAAGCTTCCTAGTATCCAAATAGAAGAAGCAAAAAAAAAAAAAAATCCTCTGGTAGGCACCTGGGGACTGGGGGGGTGCCCAGGAAAAAGTTTTCATAACATCTCAGGCGTAGGAGTTTCCTAGTATTAAAAGTACTTGAAGCTGACTGTATCATCTAGTACATTCACAATATGTATACATTAAAAAAAGAAGCAAACCCTGAAATCGCTGCTTCAAATCAGGTGGGAGATGTTATTTTGATAGAAATCTTAAAGAAAAGTTCTGTAACTAGGAACTGTCAACATTTAGCTCCTAAATTATAACAAATCTGTAAGGAATATGGATCTGTAATATATTAAAGTTTAATAACCCTAGATATTAGCCAAGAAACTGCTCTCTATATAATTTCTTGATGTATATTTAAGGCTTTTCATATGTACATCAAGAATATAATTTTTATAAAGGCAGGTATGTCCAAGAGTTTGCACAGAAGTAACAAAATAAAAGTTGTTTGTGCCTAAATCATCCCATCTGTGCCTCTTGGACAGTATTCAACACTCTTCGCAACCACATGCATCAAGCAATTGGCTAAATATCCTTGTAGACAGGATGTCTCCTATTTGCATTTGAAGTACTCTTCTGTTTAAAATATAAATGCAATTAATTTGCATTATTTATTTAATCTGTGTTTGCATACTAATATCACAAAAACTGATAATAAATGTCATTATCAACATACCTCACAATATCTTCATCTTCAGTAAATTTATAATTAAAAAAAAAAAAAAACTAATCTTAACTTTCTTTGAAGCTTTACTGCTTGCCCACCTCCTACTATGGGCTGTGCCACCCACCACTATCTTTGAAGTTGGCTCATCTGGTAACAGACTAACTCCAAGCTGTAGTGCACACCTACCATTCAAAAACTTAGATGTTGTCCATGTGACAGATTTAATCAGTCCCTTGGTCTCTCAGACATGCAGCTGTTGGTGAATTCTTTTTTGCTAGTGTAATATTGTAAGTGCCTTAAGTTAGAATTAAAGCTGCCATTAAATTTTCATCTTGTTCTTCAAGAAGACTGTTTTCTGGAAGTAGCATGTGTATACATTTTTAAGTGGCAGTGCCAAAGAGATGCTTTATACTACATCAAATCTTTCGTGTTCAGAAAGAATGGCCCAGTTTAAGAGAAAAGTCAGTAAATAATCTAAGTTGTTGGATCTGGGCAAAAGCAGGTTGCCTAGAATTACTGGTAAAAATAAAAATATGACCCTCTTTGGCAGTTTTATTCTACAGATGCTGCATTTAAGATGACAGCATTGAAATCCAGAAAAACACGTGGGATTTATGGAAAGTCTCTTCATGGCCAGATTGCCTGGCCCCTACAAAGCAAAATGTCACTTCTGAAACACATCATTTACCAGTCCTTCAGCAAAACAAACAACCTTTAAAAAGTCCCCCATGGAACCAACGAGGTAAATAGTAATAGAGTTGGAATGTCATCATGATCAAGAGAGAATGGAGCTTCAGATATTGCCAACTTTTTGTAGAGAAGTCAAAAAAGCAAAGGAAACTAAAATTGAATATTGAACCGAAAAAGCCTTTGAAGTAACAAAATGAATTTTTGACAACTACTAAGTATGTGTCCTGGGGAAGATGCCCAGTATGGTCAGGGAGACAGAAGGTACCAGTGAATACTTACCCAGTTGAGAAGGAAAATGAGGACTCCAGGGATTAGGAAACTTATCTAAAGATTATGTCTTGCTGTAATTGTTTCCTATGAATTCTATAGGAAATTCTATAGCTATGAATTCTATATCTGGGCCTATAACAGGAGCCACCTATAAATTTCCACTGCCATGTTGGTCAGGTAAAAAAATATGTCAAATGTTTAATCTTATTCTAATGAAAGCTAAAGCACAGAAAAAGATATATTAAGCTTCTACTTTCTATAGGAAGGAGTTCTAATCATCTGATGTTTTGGCTTGTGATCTGATATTCAGAATAATTGAGTGTTAGGGTCAGACAGTTTTGGGATATTCCAGGCTTTAGCACTACTTAGCTATGCTATCTTGACTGAGCAAGTTTTATAACCTATTGAAGCTTCAGACTTCTCATCTGTCAAGTGGGATAGAATCTTCACAGTGTTTACAGAATAATGTGAATTCTGTTGGGCTTTTATCAAAGTGTGTGTCATATAATAACTGCTTAATAAAGTATAGCTGGTATGTTAGAGAAAACAAACTAGAACTCTACATCCTAATAAGTGGTATGAAATTATTCTCATCTAAAGCCCCAAGTACTGTGTAAGGTGCATCCTACAAGAAGAACAGTGAAAGTGTTAGTTGCTCAGTTATGTCTGACTCTTTTTGACCCCACGGACTGTAACTCGCCAGGCTCCTCTGTCCATGGGACTCTCCAGGCAAGAATACTGGAATGGGTAGCCATTCCCTTCCCCAGAGGATCTTCACAACCCAGGGATCAAACCTAGGTCTCCCCACTGCAGACAGATTCTTCACCATCTGAGCCACAGTGGACAAGACAAAAATCTGAATACGGGATAGATTTAGAAGATAAAGAGTATTCCAAATAACAACAAACTTCATGCCTTCTTTGAAGACTGTGATACAACTACAAATTGGTTAAGCAACAAAATATTACAGTCCTCCAAGTTTATCCATGTTGCTGCAAATGCCAAAGTTTCATTTTTTGTTATGGCTACACAGTATTCCATTATGTATAAACACCACATCTTTATCCATTCATATGTTGATGTAAATAATGCTGCAATGAACACTGGGGTGCATGTGTCTTTTTAATTAGTGGGGTTTATTTTGGGGATTATATACCCAAGTAGGTGTTCATGGGGTTCTCAAGGCAAGAATGCTGAAGTGGTTTGCCATTCCCTTCTCCAGGGGACCACGTTTTGTCAGAACTCCCTCCATGGCCAATCCATCTTGGCTGGCCCTACACAGCATGGCTCATGAACACCTGGGAAAAGGCAAAAAGATAGGACACTGAAAGATGGACTCCCCAGGTCTGTAGGTGCCCAATATGCTACTGGATAAGAGTGGAGAAATATATGCAGGAAGAATGAAGAGACGGAACCAAAGTGAAAACAACGTCTGGCTGTGGATGTGACTAGTGATGGAAGTCCATTGTTGGAAAGAACAATGTTATATAGGAACCTGGAATATCAGGTCCATGAATCGAGGTAAATTGGAAGTGGCCAAACAGGAGAAGAAACTCCAATACTTTGGAGCTGAAGCTGAAACTCCAAATTTTTGGCCACCTGATGCGAAGAACTGACTCATTGGAAAAGACCCTGATGCTGCGAAAGATTGAAGGCAGGAGGAGAAAGGGACGACAGAGGATAAGATGGTTGGATGGCATCACCGACTCAATGGATGTGAGTTTGAGCAAACTCTGGGGGTTGGTGATGGACAGGGAAGACTCTCATGCTGTAGCCCATGGGGTCACAAAGAGTCAGACATGACTGAGCGACTGACCTAACTGACTGAAACAGGAGATGGCAAGAGTGAGCATCGATATTTTAGGAGTCAGTGAACTAAAATGGACCAGAATGGATGAATTTAATTCAGATGACCATTATATCTACTACTGTGGGCAAGAATCTCTTAGAAGAAATGGAGTAGCCCTCATAGTCAACAAAAGAATCCAAAATGCACTACTTGGGTACAGTCTCAAAAAGACAGAATGATCTCTGTTCATTTATAAGGCAAACCACTCAATATCACCATAATTCCAGATTATGCCCCAAACACTGCTGCCAAAGAAGCTGAAATTGAATTTTTCTAAGAAGACATACAAGACCTTCTAGATATAACACCAAGATGTACTTTTCATCATAGGGGACTGGAAAGCAAGGGTAGGAAGTCAAGAAGTACATGGAGTAACAGACAAGTTTGGCCTTGGAATATAATGAGGGAGGGCAAAGGCTAACAGAGCTTTGCCAAGAGAATGCACTGGTCATAGCAAACACCCTCTTCCAACAACACAAGAGAAGATTCTATACATGGACATCACCAGATGGTCAATACCAAAATCAGATTGATTATATTCTTTGCAGCCAAAGATGGAGAAGCTCTACATAATCAGCAAAAACAAGACCAGGAGCTGACTGTGGCTCAGATCATGAACTCCTTATTGCCAAATTCAGGCTTAAATTGAAGAAAGTAGGGAAAAACACTAGACCATTGAGGCAGGACTTAAATCAAATCCCTTACAATTATACAGTGGAAGTTAAAAATAGATTCAAGGGATTAGATCTGATAGAGTGTTTGAAGAACTATGGATGGAGGTTCATAACATTACACAGGAGGTAGTGATCAAAACCATCTCTAAGAAGAAGAATGCAAAAAGGCAAAATGGTTATCTGAGGATGCCTTACAAATAGCTGAGAAAAGAAGAGAAGTGAAAGGCAAAGGAGAAAAGGAAAGATATACCCATCTGAATGCAGAGTTCCAAAGAAGAGCAAGGAGAGATAAGAAAGTCTTCCTCAGTGATCAATGCAAAGAAATAGAGGAAAACAATAGAATGGGAAAGACTAGAGGTCTCTTCAGGAAAATTAGATACCAAGGGAACATTTCAAGTAAAGATGGGCACAATAAAGGACAGAAACAGTATGGACCTAAGAGAAGCAGAAGATATTAAGAAGAGGTGGCAAGAATACACAGAAGAACTATACAAAAAAAGATTTTCATGACCAGATAACCACGATAGTGTGATCACTCACCTAGAGCCAAACATAGTGGAATGCGAAGTCAAATGGGCCTTAGGAAGCATCACTACAAACAAAGCTAGTGGAGGTGATGGAATCCAGCTGAATTATTTCAAGTCATAAAAGATAACACTGTGAAAGTGCTGCACTCAATATGCCAGCAAATTTGGGAAACTCAGCAGTGGCCACAGGACTGGAAAAAGTCAGTTTTCATTCCAGTCCCAAAGAAAGGCAATGTCAAAGAATGTTCAGACTATCGCACAATTGCACTCATCTCACACACTAGCAAAGAAATGCTCAAAATTCTCCAAGTTAGGCTTCAACAGTATGTGAACCAAGAACTTCCAGATGTTTGAGGTGGATTTAGAAAAGGCAGAGGAACCAGAGATAAAATTGTCAACATCCATTGGATCATAGTAAAAACAAGAGAATCTCGGAAAAATATCTACTTGTGTTTCATTGACTATGCCAAAGCCTTTGACTGTGTGGATCACAACAAACTGGAAAATTCTTAAAGAGATGGGAATACCAGACCATCTTACCTGCCTCCTGAGAAATCTGTATGCAGGTTAAGAAGTTACAGAACTGGACATGGAACAATGGACTGGTTCCAAATTGGGAAAGGAATAGTTCGAGGCTGTGTATTGTCACCCTGTTTATTTAATTATATGCAAAATGCCAGGCTGGATGAAACACAAGCTGGAAGCAAGATTTCAGGGAGAATTATCAGTAACCTCAGATATGCAGATGACACCACCTTAATGGCAGACAGCGAAGATGAACTGAAGAGCCTCTTGATGAAAGTGAAAAAGGAGAGTGAAAATGCTGGCTTAAAACTCAGCATTCAAAAAACTAAGATCATGGCATCCAGTCCCATCACTTCATGGCAAATAGATGGGGAAACAATGGAAACAGTGAGAGTCTCGGGCTCGAAAATCACTGCAAATGGTGACTGCAGCCATGAAATTAAAAGATGTTTGCTCCTTGGAAGAAAAGCTATGACAAACCTAGACAGCATATTAAAAATCAGAAACATTACTTTACCTACTAAGGTCTGTCTATTCAAAGCTGTGGTTTTTCCAGTAGTCACATACAGATGTGAGAGTTGGACCATGAAGAAAGCTGAGTGCTGAAGAATTGATGCTTTTGAACTGTAGGGTTAGATAAGACTTTTGAGTCCCTTGGACTGCAAGGAGACCAAACCAGTCAATCCTAAAGGAAAATAGGTCCTGAATACTCATTGGAAGGACTGATGCTGAAGCTGAAGCTCCAATATTTTGGCCACCTGATGTGAAGAACTGACTCATTGGAAAATACCCTGATGCTGGGAAAGACTGAAGGTAGGATGAGAAGGGGATGACAGAGGATGAGATGGTTGGGTGGTCCATCACCAGCTCGATGGACATGAGTTTGAGCAAGCTCCAGGACATCAGCTTCACTGATGGACAGTGAAGCCTGGGGTGCTGCAGTCCATGGGATTGCAGAGAGTAGGACATGACTGAGCAACTAAACTGAACTGAACTGAATGTTAGTTCTATTTTTAATTTTTTGAGAGTATAATCTTTAAGAATTGTGATTCACTCTTTGTATACCCATAATATGTAATAGTGTACATCAACTATATTTCAATAAAAATAAATAAATAGTCCTTAAAAAAAATACACCCACTGCAGTCATGAGGCTCTACTAACCAAAGAGGAAACAAATTCACACATGGTAAATATTAAACCCTCCATTTTTGAAAAATGTATTGTCGTTTTTTTGTTGTTTAGAAAATCTCTGGGTTCTTGGATAAGTGAGAGTGAAAATCATTGATTCAATTTTGTAGAATCATTTTACAGATGAGTAAAGGCTTTTATCTTAGTTTAGCAATTAACATGTTTATATCAGAGGGTGGAAATTTGACTCCCATATCTGCTAACTCACCTTGTTACAAATTGCTTAATCCTCTTATTAATCATCTTCCTCATCCATAAAATAGCACAAGAATATTTACCTACCTCATAGAGTGTTATGAGTCTTTATTAATTAATGTTTGGAAGATTATGATCCTTAAATGAAAGGAGCTGTCAAGTATAATTATCATCTATTTTTGCATGATATGTTTGGAATAAAACTTTAAGATGCTATTCCTGTGACAAAGGCCAATAAAGATATGCATATCTATGCATTTGATAACTGACAAATACTCTATAAAGTGATTCCCTTTGGGAAAGCTATGAGGGATTTTATCAGATTCTAATTTTAGAATGTTTTCTTTTTAAGGAAATGTTTCCTTTCCTCCTCCCACTGCATGATTTAGCCAGTGATGAAAGAAGAGAATTAAAATTTCCCTCCATCATCAGAGCATTCTACATTCAGTCTTCACCTCAAACATAAACACTCCTGAGATAGTCAGAGTTCATTCTTTTCAAGGTCAGGTTAGGAGAAGGGTCTTCAAAAATAAGAAATTAGGAACATCAATAAGCCATTTGTCTGTGTTCACTTCTTTATTTTTTCATCTTTGATTTCTTTCCTCCTTTTGTACATTTTTTGTTAATACATCAACAATTCTTTTTTCCTCTTCAGGGAAGATGTCTCAAACCTTACCACTGAATGTGAAATTTTAGTACGCAGAGACACACTGACTAGAAATCACCCATTATAGTGATTCCTTTTCCTTTTCCTCTTTATTTTTTTTTTAATGGTGAGGACAGTTTTGAAAGACTGTTGCAGGGCTGGATAATGCTTAGTCTCTTGAAGAGAGCAGAGTGTAGACCAAAACTCTTCCACAAAGCTATCCACCCTACAAATTTACTTGCTAAAACACACATCTCATCTCATGCCTGGTCTGCTCAAAACCACCCTCTCAGAGATAAAGATCATGATTTAGGAGCTCTTTACAAACTAGCACCAATCTCCATCACAGTCTGTTGTCTGCCTTCCTCACCCCAAACCCTCAACCTAAAATGCTTTTTTTCAACCTCAGACTAATCCTTCAAGACTCAGCTCAAAAGTTCTCTCTCCCACCATCCCATAAAGTTAGTTATACCATCTTCTGTATTCTCAATAGTATTCAAAAACACTTGTGCAGTGTGTATGCCCAGAAGTGGGATTGCTGGGTCGTATGGCAGTTCTATTTCCAGTTTTTTAAGAAATCTCCACACTGTTTTCCATAGTGGCTGTACTAGTTTGCATTCCCACCAACAGTGTAAGAGGGTTCCCTTTTCTCCACACCCTCTCCAGAACTGCCATGTGACCCAGCAATCCCACTTCTGGGCATACACACTGAGGAAACCAGATCTGAAAGAGACACGTGCACCCCAATGTTCATCGCAGCACTGTTTATAATAGCCAGGACATGGAAGCAACCTAGATGCCCATCAGCAGATGAATGGATAAGGAAGCTGTGGTACATATACACCATGGAATATTACTCAGCCGTTAAAAAGAATTCATTTGAATCAGTCCTAATGAGATGGATGAAACTGAGAGCCCTTATACAGAGTGAAGTAAGCCAGAAAGATAAAGAACATTACAGCATACTAACACATATATATGGAATTTAGAAAGATGGTAACGATAACCCTATATGCAAAACAGAAAAAGAGACACAGAAATACAGAACAGACTTTTGAACTCTGTGGGAGAAAGTGAGGGTGGGATGTTTCAAAAGAACAGCATGTATACTATCTATGGTGAAACAGATCACCAGCCCAGGTGGGATGCATGAGACAAGTGCTCGGGCCTGGTGCACTGGGAAGACCCAGAGGAATCGGGTGGAGAGGGAGGTGGGAGGGGGGATCGGGATGGGGAATACGTGTAAATCTATGGCTGATTCATATCAGTGTATGACAAAACCCATTGAAATGTTGTGAAGTAATTAGCCTCCAACTAATAAAAAATAAAAATAAAAATTAAAAAAAAAGACAAAAAAAACACTTGTGCATTAACCATTGTTGCAATCATATACATATATACATACATAACATATACATAATATATAAACATATAAAAATGATATACAATGCATTTATTTAAATGACTTGTAATTGACTGATATATTATTTGTGTTTAAATTTTTTAAATTTTATTACATTTTTATTATAGCTTTATTTTTTAGATTTACTTATTTCTCTGATTTATATTATGTCCACATATAGTTATTGTGTCAGTACTTTAATTAATTAGATATATTAAATATTATTGTGGCCCTAGTGGTAAAGAACCCACCTGCCAATGCAAGAGACATTAAAGATGCAGGTTCGATCCCTGGATCAGGAAGATCCCCTGGAGAAGGGCATGGAAACCCACTCCAGTATTCTTGCCTTGAGAATCCCATGAATAGAGGAACTGGTGGGCTCCAGTCCACAGGGTCGCAAAGAATCAGACACGACTGAAGAGACTTAACATGCATGCATGTATGGTCATATAAGTATGCATTTATTTATAATGTATATATTTTATTTATACTTTTTATTACTATTTAGCATTTATTTATTATTTATATTTAGAGTGTGTTCAATTAAATATTAAATTTGAAATAAATATAATTCAGAACCCATCTGTACCAGGCTTGTGTGAATTCCTTTAGAATAAGAATGCAGAATGAAATTCAGACTCATTCACCACGATGATCATATCTACTTTTTATTGATCTTGGTGGTCTCTCTTGTTTTTACTTTTACCAAAAAAATGAAAATACTAGAATGAAAATCTTTGGTAATGCATATTTGTGGGTCTGTTGAGTGACATTTCTTTGCAGTTCCTTATTGACTGGAACAAAGGATGTAAGCATCTTTAGGATCCTTGTTACACACTGCTGATTTTTCATCCTAGTTCCAAAATTCTAGGATTCTTAGAGAATCTTGCATTCTCAAGTGGTGGCTGCAGCAAAGACCAGAAGCAGCACGCTACTGGTGCCACCACAGTCCTTGAATACGGCAAGATAGACATTTCCACATTCCTTTCTTTCATGGATGATTATAACAAAATGGAAACCTTGTGTTAGAAATTGGCTTAGAGCATCCAATGGATGAATATCATGTTACACAAATGACCAGAGACCTGTTGGATAAACAAGATAAACTCAGAATTGCATTCTTTCCCAGAATCTGAGAGTAGCACTTTAGAGCAGGGATTCACAATTCTGTTTCTAGTCTATTTTTAAAATATCAAAGACAAGGACCAGATGTCACAATGAATTAATATCCTAGACTTCCAAATCTGGAGACATAGGTTCAAATTCTCCCTGGTTGAAAGTAAATATGAGCATTCTGTCTTCTTGGAGATCCCTTGTGGATATTTCATTCACCCCAAATTTGACAGTTTGACAGGATGATCCCAGCATCTTCTTTTTCATCATGACCTGAGGGCTGAAAGCTCAGATGAGGTGAGGCAGGTGCCATATATAACTGAGCCGAGGTAAGAATCAGCCTGGTCTCCCACTCCCCTCACCACACATTCCTCTTGGGACTCCTATCTACTTTTCAACATTTCCCCTTCAAGAGCACCGACTTACACAGCTGTTGCTTAAGAGAGGCAGGAAATAAAGAAGGAGGAGCTCTGGCTCGTCGACTGACTTAGTGATGGAGAAGCCGAGAGCCATCAAAGTGCAGCTGTGAAATCCATCAGCTCAGCCAGGGTAGTGATGCAATCCATCCAAGTGGATCTCATAGAGGTGCTCCCCAGCCAAGGGTCCCTCAGTGACACACACCTCTATTCTCTACTGGAGTCAGTTTCTGAGACCTCATCACAGAGGTTCTGCAATAACATTAGCATCCCCAACCTCCATCTCTTTTAGGATGTCTTCCTGATACATCAGGGTCGCATATCCCTTTTTGTGCTCTCATCATATCCTTCTCTGGGTCTCAGTATGACTCTCACTGGTTATTGCCTTCACTTGTCTGTTTCCCCCACTGGATTCCATGGGAACAGAGAATGCAGCTACCCAATTCACCGGCATATACCCTATTGCATAGCAGAAAACATGTCCATCTCTAGATTCATCCTCTGACTTTGTCTTTTTAAGCATCTCAGTAAGATCTTCTGGATCACTCTGGAAACCATCTGAGACATCGTTGTGTAAAGAAGAGTGGTGTGGAAGAGGCTCTCCTGATTGGTCCTGAGTGGAGGGAGTTGTCTCAGCTCCCTGCCAGCTGGGCATCTCAGCTCAAGGGAACTAGATCTGCACCAGAAACTCCATGCAGGTCCTTGCATGAGAAATGTGACTGGTGTGATGATCAAAAGTAAGAAGTGATCTTTCTTAAAGAGACACAGGAATGGAAGGAAGCAAGTGGAGCACCCTTTACTCAAGCAATGTCAGCCTGAAACCCAGAATAACAGCAATCAGGAAAAACTGGACTGAGGACTTTTTAATAAAAAAAAAACTAACTGCATGTACAACCGTACCTTACAGCTGCTTTTCTTTCTAGAGGTGCCTTAAGTTGAGTCTTCAACTTAAACTATTTAAACAAACATTTAACAAGGCAGAGGGAGCTTATTCTTTTGTGTGACTCCCTCCAACCAGTTTTCCCATGGGATCCAAGTGAAGAAAGGCTGGCTGTTCCTAGACTTTCTATTGTAAATAACTGGGCTGTGCACTTATCTCTGACATAGATGCCCTGCCTTTGAGTTCAGCTATATCAAACCATGAGCATATGTTAAAAAAAAAAAGTCCTTTTAAGGCATACCAAAGGCTATTGAAGTATTTCTTTTTCCCTGTAGAAACCTAGGAATGAATTCCTTGCCACTGAAGAAAAGTCCAAAAGAGAAGGGCCAGGTAGAGAAGGAACCCAGAGGGCTAGTCAAGGCAGATCTGGAAAGACCAGACCCTGGCCTCTAACTTGTAGTCATGGGAAATCTCAGGGAACCTGTCTCTTTCTCTTTTATTTTTCCTGAAAAATATTACACTGAGCTTCTCCTCTGTGCTTCACTGTACCCCGGTCTTTGGGATCATTGCAACCCACCTCTCTTAGACTTGGGTGCTAAAATCTCCCAGAGTGGGGATTTTTAAGAAAGTAGGTTTAAAACTATCAGCGAGTGAAGAGAGAAGGCCAAATTGCTCTCGTGCTTGAGCCCACGGGCCAATTTGTTTGTAATTGGATCGGTATGCAGGAAAGATAGAGCTGTCTGGGGGAAATGCTCCATGACCCCTCTATTCAGGGGACGTTCCTTCTGACGCGGCTCCTCGCCCAGCACCAGCCCCCCTGGGGGAAAGGCAGAGAGACCTCGAGCCCGGAGGAAAGGGGCCAATCCTGTGTGCTCACAAGACAGAAGGGCAACAGAGAATGCCTCCAAATAAACCCAGAAGTCAGCGCACATATTGCAAGGGCTGTGTCCAAAGTCAAAGATTGCGGGCCAAGGAGGCAGCTTGGATGAGGGGAGGGGAGGAGAGAGGCCTCCAACATGAGGCTAACAGCAGCCCCAGACCAGGAACCTAAGGAACTCTTTAAGAAAATGAAATTGCTGTCACTTCTGTTTCCCCCTCAGTTGAGCCCAGAGGGTCCAACTGTTAGGCAATCATAGAAATGCCCTCCCAAGGCCAGTTGCAGCTTCAGAGGCTGACAGATCTTGGCTTGGGAAGATACAGATCTGGGTTCTAACCTTGGTTTTGCTATTTCCTTTTTATGAGACTTTAGGCAAGATATTTAAACCAACTGAACCTCAGTTTTCAGATCTGTAAAGTGAAACTAATAATTCCTACCAGAAGGTTGACTTAAAGGATCTTAAGATCTTGAAAAGCCATACTGGGTACCATTCATTACCAGTTAGCACTGTCCCACTCCCTGCCGGTAGGTTCCTGTTTATGGTCAGGTGCTAGATGCCTGGGAACTATGTATCCCTGACTTCCTCTCTGCCAAGATTCTGGCTATGACATGTTTAACAGTAACATTTATTTGTGAATGTATTTGTGAGGTGGGAGAGAGCAAGGGGCCCTCCTCCTCTGTCAGTTATGGTGGGGGATACTGAATGTGGTCATCGACGGGTGGGCCCAGTGGGGCAGCTGGCTGGTCTCTTTCACAGCCAGGCCTCAGCTTCAGGCCTGTGGGTAACATAATTTCTTGCAGCTTCCTGATCTCAGACAGCAGCCTGTGGGGGTTCAAACCTGAAAGTTGGGAGTAGCCCACCTTGCTTTCTTGACTCCAGGTTTTTCCACAATCTGGCAAGCACTGCATTTGTTTTCTATTGCAGTGTAGCAAGGACAACAACCTTAGCACCCTAACAACATAACACTGGTGATGCTCAGTTGCTCATTCATGTCTGATTCTTTGCAACCCCATGTACTGTAGTTTGCCAGGCTCCTCTATCCATGGGATTTCCCAGGCAAGAATATTGGAGTGAGTTGCCATATCCTTCTCCAGGGTCTTCCTGACCCAGGCATCAAACCCATGTCTTCTGCATTGATTGGCAGGTAGATTCTTTACCACTGTGCCACCTGGGAAGCCCTTAGTAGCCCCATTTGTTAGTAACCTCATTTATTACCTCTACCAGCTCTGTAGGTCAGTAGTTAAAGCTCAGCGGGCTTCTATGCTCAGGGTCTCACAAGGCTGACACCAAGGTTGCAGTTAGGTTGGAATCTTACCTGGAGGCTCTGGAACGATTCTATCCCCAAGCTCATTCAGGATATTGGCAGAATTCATCTCTTTATGGTTTGGGGACTGATGTCCCCAATTCCTTGATAGCTGTCAGCTGGAGGCCTCTCTAGCTCCTAAAAGCCACCCACATTCTTTCCCACCTGGCTTCCTCCACCTTCAAACTAGCAATGGCACATGAAGTCTTTCTTACATTGCAGGAGCAGCAGGACCCCTCAGGTCGAATGCCCTCACATTTCTGACTCTCTCTTCTGCTCTCAGCTGAGAACATGCCCTGGTTTTAAGGGCTCTTGTGACTAGATCAGGCCACCCAGGTAATCTCTTTCTTAAGATAAACTATACCATGTAACATAATATAATCACAGGGATGACATATGAGCACATTCAGAGCTTCTGGGATTAGTGGGGGAACTTCTTTGGGAGACCATTTTAGAAATTCTGCCTGCTATAGCACCTAATTCCCTCTATTAAATCATGTTCTGCTTGAAAACCTAGAGGAGTTTCTGTTTTCCTACACTGAACCGTAAGTGACCTAAGATCACTCTCTGCAAACACCCTCTGAAACGGAGAAAACAACCCTTCGGATTATGATGATCTTACCCTTAGAGCATTCTGGACCCTCACTCAACAAATGTCAGTTCAGCAGTTATTTAGCAACTGTTATGTACCAGTCTGTGCCATTTTTCAAAGAATCCAAAAAGAATAAGAAACCTTACCAACGTGGTCTATTGGGTAATCCTCTACATGAAGAAAGGGTTTCAAGATACTGTCAGAGATGTTAAAAGAGGTTAGGTTCAAAAGCATCACTCATTTGCTCAAGAAATATTGATTGAGCTGACATCTACTCAGGGTCAGGCATTGCCTTAAGTATAAGTGATTCAAAGACCAATGAGGCCAATTACTGGCCTAAAAAATCTCAAAGCTAATAAATGAGGCAGATATGCAATTGTAATAAAAGGTTGTAATAATATAACTTTTTTTTTCTTTTTTACAAGTTACCCCACACTATGTTAAATACTTTGCATACCTTATCCTATGCAAACTTCACCTTAAGCCCATGAGTTAGATACAGTTATTTTCTAAATTTTACAGAGGAGGAAACTGAGACTGAGAACAGTTGTCACTTCTCTAGGAAAAGATATATCTTGGTTTGCAAACACATAGGCTCAATTTGAATAGCCCTAGTAGTGGATAATGTCGAATGTCTAACAGTTTCACTTCCCACTGCCAGAACTGCTCTCTATCTTGAAGAACTAGCCTTTGGGTCTCCTTGGCACACATAAATGGAGAGACCAAAGTGCTTGGGAGTGCACTGCCCCTGGGTGGTCCTTAACCAATAACTGATGGATGTGAGAGTCTGAAAACTCTGGTTTCATTGCCTTCATTCAGGACAACTCCAAGGCTTGATTTATAGAGTTAATAAGTTTGCCTTCATAATCGGGCAAAAACCACCCTCTGTGTAATTTTGTGATTGCATACTCACTTGGTTTCCTCCCCTTCCTGCCCTCTGCCTCTCACCCACTACTTTCCTAGCTTCCCTTGGGAATTTCCTTACAAATATTTGCTCACAGATCTGAGAATCTGCCCTAAGACACCCCTGCTCTGATATATATGCTATACTGCTATGGGAACCCAGAAATGAGAGTGATATTAACTCAGTCTGGGGAAGTTGGCAAAGACTTGACAAAGAAAGTCATATTTTCTCCTGGAAGATAAGCAGAGGTCTGTCAAGGAGGATAAGTTGGAAGAAGAGCTTTCTAGGCAACATGCATGCTAAGTTGCTTCAGTCATGTCCGACTCTTTGTGACCCTATGGACTGTAGGCCACCAGGATCCTCTGTCCATGGGATTCTCCAGGCAGGAATACTGGAGTGGGTTGCCATGCCCTCCTCCAGGGGATCTTCCCGACCCAGAGATCGAACCTGCATCTCCTGTGTCAGGCAGAGGGACACACAAAACCAGAGAGACAGGGAGATGAAGGCAAGTCAAAGGATGGATTAAAAACTTGTATATGCTGAGGCAGAAAGTAGATGAAATTGAGGGCCTGCCAGAGGTTAGAACTCTTGTGTCAGGAGAAGCACCAAAGAATATTAAGGAATGATGGACCATGATCAGACTTGTGTTTTCATGCAACAAATATTAATTGTTTACAATGAAGGTAGGAAACCAACCCAGGCACTAGGGATATCAAAGTCAAAATCAATCCAGTCTACAACCTTCACTGAGTTACCAAATAATTCTTTTGGTCCAATACAGTAATTGCTTCTTAAATGAACAATGCAAAGAAGCAGAGGAAAACAAGAGAAAGGGAAAAACTAGAGATTTTTCTCTTTAAGGTTTTCTCTTCAAGAAAATTGGAGATATCAAGGAAAGATTTCATTCAAGGACAGGCACAGTAAAGAACAAAAATGGTAAGGACCTAACAGAAGCAGAAGAGATTAAGAAAAGGTGGCAAGAATTCACAGAAGAACTATACAAAAAAAAAAGGTCTTAATGAGCAGGATAACCATGATCGTGTGATCACTCACCTACAGCCAGACATCCTAGAGTATGAAGTCAAGTGGGCCTTAGGAAGCATCACTATGAACAAAGCTAGTGGAGGTGATGGAATTCCAGCTGAGCTATTTCAAATCCTGAAAGATGGTGCTGTTGAAGTGCTGTAATAAATATGCTAGCAAATTTGGAAAGCTCAGCAGTGGCCACAGGACCGGAAAAGATCCGTTTTCATTCCAACCCCAAAGAATGGCAGTGCCAATGAATGTTAAAACTACCAGACAATTGTGCTCATTTCATATGCTAGTAAGGTTACGCTCAAAATCCTTCAAGCTAGGTTTCAGCAGTACATGCACTGAGAACTTCTAGATGTACAAGATGGGTTTACAAAAGGCAGAGGAACCAGAGCCTTCTCCAGGGGATCTTCCTGGCCCAGGGATCAAACCTGGGTCTCCTGCCTTGAAGGAAGATTCTTTACCATCTGAACCACCTGGGAAGCCCTAAGGCCCTAAGGCTTTGACTGTGTGGACCACAGCAAACTGTGGAATATTCTTAAAGAGATGGGAATACCAGAGCCTACCCGTCTCCTGAGAAACCTGTATGCAGGTCAAGATTGGGAAAGGAGTAAGGCAAGGATGTATATTGCCACCCTGCTTATTTAACTTATATGCAGACTACATCATGCAAAATGCTGGGCTGGATGACTCACAAGCTGGAATCAAGATTGCCAGGAGAAATATCAATAACATCAGATATGCAGATGATCCTACTCTAATGGCAGAAAGTGAAGAGGATCTAAACAGCCTCTTGATGAAGGTGAAAGAGGAGAGTGAAAAGCTGGCTTAAAATTCAGCATTCAAAAACCAAAGATCATGGCATATGGTCTCATCAATTCATAGCTAAAAGAAGGGGAAAATGTGGAAACAGAAAGATTTTGTTTTCTTGAGCTCCAAAATCACTGCAGACAGTGACTGGAACCATGAAATTAAAAGGCGCTTGCTCTTTGGAAGGAAAGCTATGACAAACCTAGATAGCTTATTAAAAAGCAAAGACATCGCTTTGCAGACAAAGTTCCTAATAGTTAAAGCTATGGTTTTCCAGCAGTCATGTATGGATGTGAGAGTTGGGCCCTAAAGAAGGCTGAGCACCAGAGAATTGATGCTTTTGAATTGTGGTGCTGGGGAAGATTTTGACTCACTTGAACTGCAAGGAGATCAAACCAGTCAATTCTAAAGGAAGTGAACCCTGAATATTCATAGGAAGTACTGATACTGAAGTATTGTATCAGTATTGGAGTACTTTGGCCACCTGATGTGAAGAGCTGACTCATCGGAAAAGACCCAAATGCTGGAAAAGATTGAAGGCAAAAGGAGAAGAGGGTGCCAGAGGATGAGATGGTTGGATAGCATCACCAACTCAGTGAACATGAGTTTGAACAAACTCCAAAACATAGTAAAGGACAGGAAAACCAGGAGTGCTACAGTCCATAGGGTCGCAAAGAGTCAGACATAATTTAGCAACTGAACAACAGCAGTAACTACTAAATGCAGGTGTCTATTTATACTTAACTAAGAATGATGTTTAGGTCCCCAGTCATATTAGCCACCTTTCAAGTCCTCAGCGGCCACGTGTAGCTAGTGGCTATCTCACTGGGCAGCGCAGGTATAGAACACTTGCATCACTGCAGGAAGTTCTATTGAATGGTGCTAGTCTAATCATACAGGAGGATAGCTATGAGTTTTCCATCTAATTGTTAGTTTGTATGTGGCTAGCTCCTGTTTAGTCTTTTTTAAAAGGCGCTTCCTGTGCCTTTCTTTTTTGCACAGGGGAATCTGAGGATTCTTTTGATTATACAACCACCTGCATTGGGCAATCAAATAGTAGTGGTGGTTGTCAAAAAACCAGGATTGCAGAAATCCCTTTGAAAATGCACGTGGTCCTTTTATGTATTGGATGAGGGAGATAGGCTCACACCTGCCTAGAGAGCCCAAGAAGTGGGATCTTCCTGCCTCAATCTGTTTACCTTGTTCTTTCTGAATGTTTATAGCTGAAAGCACATCCTCTAAAAGCAAAATAATAGTCATGAAAGAGACACAAATTGAATTCCTCACCTGGAGTTCTATCATTTCCACAAAAATGAAAGTAAAAGAGTCACTAGCAATAGTCATCTCTGAAATCTGTTACTGTATAAAGCTGGTGTTTTGTTTTTTTTAATTTACATGATAAGCTAATAGGAACTGAAATTTGCTTTGAAGAGTCATTTCCCTTTACTTCTTCATCTTCCATTTTCTTACAAAAACTAGTGAACAAGAAAGTTTTTACTAATATATTAGAATAAACCTGTCATAAACATAAATTATGTAATCAAATATTTTAATCAGAGTGTCACTATAGGGAAATTTAAAGCTAACAATTCTGAAGTATGCAGTACAAAACTTAATGACTGGCATTCAAAAAAGTTAAAAAAAAACAAACTCAATTCACTCTAAAGAGTCAATTTACTACTCAACTGAGAAAAGATTATATCTTTCCCTATTCCTGGTACCACACAGCTTTCAGGCTCCAAACTAACACTGTTGACCTTCCACTCATATTTTGATTGGGTTATACTCCCAATTTTTAAATAAAATTTTTAAAATAATACTAAAATAAAAACATTGCTGACCTTATGAAAGTCCCCCTCTTTATTATAATAATCAATAGGAGTTAGTTATACATGAGAGAAGAGAAAATGCTGTATTTTAAAATAATGAAGTATCAACTTTTCTTGATTATGATGCCCGCTGAGAATCTTAACTCAGCTTTGTAGGACTTTTACTGGTTTTAATTTATAATCAGCTGGTGAACGCTAGCAGACGGGTTCCTAAAGGCCTGGAGCAGCTGCAGGAACCAGAGACTAAGTAGCCAAGATTGTATTATTTCTAGGGGCGAGAAGATGTCATCATAATCAGTAGGGTTGCTTTTTACAGATAGTTGGCTTTGCTTTGTTTGGGTTTTTTGTTTTTATTTTTGGGTAGCCCTTGGTTAATTCCGGTGGCCTGTCACCTGCAGGCAAAAGGGAACAGGATCATCCCTCTCTCCCCTTTGTCTAATTCCACCAGCCTAGGAGGGCGATAATGACCAAACTCTTGGAGCTTTCCTGTTCATTATAGAGAGGTGCATTGTGTTCACAGTATATTCTTGCGGCCCTGCCACCAGATGAAAGGAAGAGCATGAAAGCGCCAGCAGATCCGGGGCCCTGCCTTTCCAGCTTTAACTTGCCATCAAACATGGACGGGGCGCTCGGCTGACGGAGGCATTCTGTTGTTCCTGGGCCCCGGGTTCAGCTGGGAGCGGCTGAGAGCAACAGGTGGCCTCGCTAATGGAACAGATTCACTCATTGTTTGTGTGTTTAATGAATCATTGAGTTACTGATCAGCAGTGGGCAATGGAAGCTGTTCAAACAGAAAGGCAGCCCAGCCGTGAGGTGGAGCCGCCATCACGCTCCTTTGAAGCACTGCTGGCCCCACGGGGAGTGCAGGAGGCTCAGGGGTTACTCCCTACAGTTCCCAGAGAAACTGGTAGCCAGAGGAGGGTGTTGTTTCTAATTGGATGATGAAAGTCAGTGAGGGGAAAGAGACCAAAGGACCAAACGTAGAAGGGGAGGAAAGGAAAACATCTGAAATCAAAGGTTGAGGTAAAACCAAGAGACAGGTGTTTGCGGTGAACCGTGCAATAACCCTCATCTTGCCCCAGGTCCACAGGAAGCAGCCAAGTGGAGAAGGTCCCAGAGAAGTGAGAAAAAGCCAGGCGCAGGATGTGCTGATTTTTCTTACAAAGGGTTCATGGTACAGTGAGGTCGCTCTGTCATATCAGGAGGCAAGGCTGACCATTCTTTGTAGGATTCCCACATGTTGCATTGGGTTTTTCCTGTGAGTAGAATTTGACTGGATTCTACACCAGAATTGTATTTAATGGGCTGTGCTTTCCTTTCTTTCCCCACAAATAGCACTTGGTATTTGTCACCATTAAACATCTGAATTTTAAGCAGATCTGTGGACAGGTGGCTCATCTCCGTCAGCTCAACTTTATCACCTGTCTCATTCCCAGGAGCTTTTCTTTTGCCTTCACAATGAAGCTCCATGAGTTTTCCCAAATCAAACTTGGACTTCTTCAACATTTTTACTTTTCTAATCAATCCATCATAGAGAAATGTTTCTAGATTGGCCAGCCTTTTCTGTGTCTCTCCCAGTGCTCTCTGGAATCAATTTATGGACCCCTTCTTTCAAGTCATTCATCTGTACCTCTTGGGTCATGATTTTCCACCAACTTTTTCTGGGTCTGGCAAACTTGTAGGTAGGTGCTAAGAGTTCTTTCAAATCTGATGGCTGCTTTTTCTTTTCTTTTTTTTTTTTTTTTACCAAAAACAACAGTACTTTTAATATTGAACATGAGTATGTGCTTAGTTGTCTGACTCTTTGAGACCTCATGAGTGGCCTGCCAGGGTCCTCTGTCCATGAGATTTCCTAGGCAAGAATACTGGAGTGGGTTGCCATTTCCTTCTCCAGAGGATCTTCCTGACCCAGGGATCGAACCTGCATCTCTTCTGTCTCTAGCATTGGCAGATGGGTTCTTTACAGACTCGTGTCACCTGGAAAGCCCCTATATTGAACACAGGTAATGCTGAAATGTCACATAATGATTAGTCAAATCCATTTCACCTGCCTTCACTAATCAACGTTATTTTAAGACAATTGTCCTCCAAGCAGCACATAGCCTAAACAATGTGTTTGAAGGAGTTGTTTTCCAGGAACTTGGTATCTCAGCTGTGACTAGTTGGAACTGAGTTGGTTAAGACTGGATAGGACCACTGACATTCCAACTGGGCATCTGCAGGTGTTCACCTGGTGACCTTTAGATGTCAGAAGACTGAAAAGTCCATAACCCAGATCATGCTAAGCACCTCCATGTTTGAATGTACAGAGGCCTGTAGTTAGTTACACCTGCGCAGAACCATGATTTGTGTACTTTTTCCAATCATGTTCCCCCACATCCCCATGCTTCCCACATGCCCCTTGCCTCAGACCACCTTGCTTCCATATTTGTTATACCATAAATACCCCCAGACTCTTGACTTCAGAAGGCAGAATTGAGTCTTGTTTCTTCTCTTTTGGTCCGCCTTGTCAGTAAGCCCTCTCTTTGCGGCAGGGCTTGGTGTCTCAGCATTTTGGCTTCCTGATGGTCAGGCAAAACAAACTTGGTTTGGTTACAAAGCATTTTTACCAATTTTTCTTAGAAAATGGATCAACGACTTTCTTCTTGGCTCTCCTTTTGCCACTTCTGTGGGCTATGGGTTTATTTCTTCCTAAGGTAGGAGACCTATCAGAGAGATGGCAGAGTGTGGTTCGGTGAGGAGAGCCCTGTGGTTTGGATTAAGAAGTGTGTTTTAACTCTGCCACTATCTCTAGAGCACCATTGGTTATGTGGTCTCTATGGTAGAGACTGACAGACTAGTCACCAAATCAGTATCCTTTCTTCATGGATAACAGCCAAACCCAGTTCCCAGCCTTCCTTACTGTCAGATAAGTCCTTCTGACAAGTTCCAGCCAATAGAATGTGGACCAAGGTCACACAATTGGCAATCAGGCCTGGGTCATAATCCTTTTTGATGACCCTCTGTCTTCTCTTTCCCCTCACCTTCAGCTACTGATATGTAGGGTTGGTATTGAAGATCACAGATCTCTTGAAGATCCTCTCAGCACTCAGGATGGCCAAGCAGGGTAGCTGGAATGCCAAGCCTGGCACCTCAGGTATAAGCAATCCCCTCCATTTAGCTAGGTTCACTGTGCAAACACTAACTCTTCCCTGTACCTAGAAACCCCCAAAGTAAGGACACACTCCAGTGGACTATGTGGTTCCTTCCAGCACTATTATTTTGGACCTGAAGTTATTCCTTTGTTTATGCTTTCATCCCTAGACAAAGACAGGGAGGACACTCTTCTGTCCATTCACGATCTCCTGGAGGAAGGAGGAGACTCTTCTCCATTACATTCTCCTTCAAAGATAGAGAAAAGGGGGGAGACTATAGAAGAGAGAAAGGACAAAACATCTGTCAGAGCCTACCAGTTAGTTCATGGAAAGGAAGCAGAAGGAGTAGTAGCGTAAAATCTGGGAAACTCCAGATCAAAGACTGAGGGTGTCATTTGCATTACACCTGGCTGGTGGCAGATCTTGGGGTTATAAACCCTGAATGAATGGAGGCTAGAGCAGTGACAACAAGCTTCTACTCCACAAGCACATCTCTTGCTGTGGGTCTGTGCTTAAATCATTCTAGCCTCAAATCCTTTTAGAACTGAAGATTTCAGCTGATCCCAAGTGAATCTCCATTTATATTCCCTCTTCAGTAAGGCCTTCTTCTCAACACAGAGGAGGATGTGAAAGGCACTGCTCCCTTAGGAGCACTGCTATTTGAAAAACCAAGACATATATACACACGCATGTCCTGTGTGTGGATAACTTACAATAATGTATTCTGATCCTGAATGTATGTACAGTAGAATGTTAACTCCTTCTAGGCATAGAAGTAGCACCGTATGTCCCTGTAATTTGAGTGTGTCCCAATCCTAGAATGATGGGGTTGCATTTGGTCTGTGACTCTAAAGTCAAACTTACTATTGAAATAATGTATAACTGATCTACAAAGATATTTATAAGCCTCCCTCCCGTCTTTTTTTAATAGGGTGAATGAAGGATAATTCCAGACATTTTATGTCTTTTTAAAAACTCTTTGAAACATTTATATAGTGTTTCTTATGTAACAAGCATTATGCAACAAACATTGTTCTACAGCTTTTTACAGATAATAATTTAATTCCCTCTGAGCAGGATACGATTATCACTCCTTTTATACATAAGAAAATGAGGAACAGAGATTAGATTATTTACCCAAATTCACACAGCCAGTTAAGTGATAGAGCTGGGATTCTGATCCTTCTAGTCTAGAGCCACAGTCTATATGCACAGTAACTATGCCATACTGCCCGATTATTTTAAAAAAACAATTGATAACCCTCGTTCATGTTTGCCTTATACTCCTACATACCACCCTGTCCTCCCCCATATCATCAGGTCATATCCATGCCTACCAATCTGAAGTGTGATCCTGGCTATGAAAATTTTTCATGGTGAGCATGGCAGCTAAACATAGGCTCTTGGTGAAAAAAAAATCATTTTTTCCTTATAAAATTTCATTCTTCTATGAGAAAAAAACTATTCAAACTATACTTCTCTATGGAAAATAGAAATCTACTCTGTAATATTGACTTTGCCTTTGTGATTTTCTCATGTCATAGAATATGAGTCAAGAAGACAGTACCACTGTGGCATATTTTAAAGATGAGGAGTTTAAATATTTGACAGTTTTCAGAAGTCCCACCTTTTTAGCATTCAGTTCAGCTCAGTTCAGTTGCTCAGTTGTGTCCGACTCTTTGTGACCCCATGAACCACAGCACGCCAGGCCTCCCTGTCCATCACCAACTCCCGGAGTCCACCCAAACCCATGTCCATTGAGTCGGTGATGCCATTCAACCATCTCATCCTGTGTTGTCCGCTTCTCCTCCTGCCCTCAATCTTTCCCATCATCAGGGTCTTTTCCAATGAGTCAGCTCTTCGCATCAGGTGGCCAAAGTATTGGAGTTGCAGCTTCAACATCAGTCCTTCCAATGAACACCCAGGACTGATCTCCTTTAGGATGGACTGGTTGCATCTCCTTGCAGTCCAAGGGACTCTCAAGAGTCTTCTCCAACACCATAGTTCAAAAGCATCAATTCTTCTGTGCTCAGCTTTCTTTATAGTCCAACTCTCACATCCATACATGACCACTGGAAAAACTTTTAGCATTCAGGAAGAGCTTAACGATAAGTGACAAAGACTGTGGGTTGAAGATCTTGTTTCCAGTTGCAGCATAACTAAGGTTGGCTGGTGGAGATGGGGTAACAAAATCTCACTTTTCTGGGCTCTGTTTCCTCATTTTTGAAGTAAGAAAGACAAACTAGTTACATCCCAGGGTCTAATCCGATTCTAGGACCATTCTGGATTCATTCTTCTCCTGGCCCACAAGATCCCTCATGATCTGGCCCCTGACAACCTTTCCAATCTCATCATGTATCCCAACCTCACTCAGCTCTAGCCAAGTGGGTCTCTCTCCTGTTTGTTCCAAAACACTCAGCTCCTTCCCAGCTTACAGCCTTTCCACCAGCAGTTCCTTCTGCTGGGAAGCCTTTTCCCTGCATCACTATCTGGTAGGCTCTTTTTTGTCACTCTGGTCACTGATTAACTTCTTCAGTGAGTCTGTCCCCAACATCTCAAGCTAAGTAATTCCTCTACCCCAGTACCAACTAGCTCTCCATCAATCACTCTGACTTTCTATCACCTATCACCTTCTGATATTTTATTTATCTGCTTATTTGCTCATAGTCTGCCTCCTCTCACTAGGTATAAAACTCCATGAGAGTGAGAAACAGAATTACTCTCTTGTCTCCAGTGCCTACGTAAGAGTATCGCTACCACTGGGTTCAGCAAATCTAGGGTTGATGATAGCAGTACCTAGGATCTAGAGGCAGAAGGATTCCTTTCTGAGACTCACACTAGAGCAAAAGAGCTCTCTTAGTGCTACATTTCCCCCTTTTTACTCAGTTTAGTTTCAGAGTATGCATCAGGATGACTGTGCACAGACCCACATCACAAGAAGTAGGTTTGTACACCCTTTCTCTCCGGCTGACCTACCTCTCAGTGACAAATCCTGAATCTTCAGCGACATCTTCTTCAACTATATTGCCTGCCTAACAAGCAGAAAATATCATGTCCACCTAGGAGGCCAGCATCTTGCTGCTATGGGCAGCTGTGTAGTTCTGGTTCTGCACATTCTGGACTTTGGGATCTGAGTGAGGGAGGTTGAAATCGCAATCAGAGGACCTAGAGAGTCTGCATGTGGAACTTCACGTGGAGTTCTGCAATGACCAGAAAGGTTTCAGGGATCCTGCTACATCAGCTAACTGAACATTAATGGAAGGTAATTCAGTGCCAGCTGCCACCCTGATGCAAGGGTGTTTCTTTCTCTCCTAATGGAAAAACAGAGTACCAAACAAGACCACAGTAATCATCTGTCTCAGGTCTCTGACCAGACAGAGAAAACCTCTGGGGCTTAAGGAAACTTTGTGGATTTTTCTGGGAAGGACAGATCCAGAAGCTGCTCCTCCTGGCTCAAAAGGGAAAAGTAATGCTCAACTCACAGCTGCAGGCAGGGCCTCCACCCAGGTTAATCACCTGGGATTAGAATAGAATGAAAAGGAATAATTGGTGAAGTCACAGGGCAGTATCAGAGTGTCCCCATATGTGGAGACTCCCCACTCCCACCCCATGTCAGGAATCGTCGCAACACCTCCATGACCTAGGGATAGAGTTCTCATTATTGTTTTTAATAGGTAATTGACTTTTCTTTCTCCCCTCCAACCAGATCTATCAAGAGTCAATTTCACACTCTCTCAGATTCCTCCACTCACCCCTCAGGACCTCCTACATCAAATACCACATATAATGATAACTCAGGACTGGTGATCTTCTGTCCTAATACACAAAGATTATAGAGTCAGACATATCAGCACTTCATTGCCCCAGTATTTGGTTCAAAAGTTCTTCCTTAAGCATTACTAACATATCTCTTGCTGCAATTCCTGTTTTATGATCTACTGTGGAGAAGTAAAATGAGTACCCATATGATTTATGATACTTGAAAACTATGAGATCCACCCTTTTCTCTGTCTCCACTAAATTTCATCTCACATTTTGATAACAAAAACATACTAGACATAATCAGATGATTTTAATATCTATTAACTTTCAAGTATGGGTCAGTGTGCTAAATATCATTAGAGTAAAAAAATTACCTTATTTGCTTTATCTGCTAATATAATATCACTCAATTAAAGTATATTTATCATTGTAAAAGTAAAATAGCTTACCAATATTCAAGGTTATCATAGCTGGTAATTTGTATAACAATTAATAACCTTCTAATAGGTAACTATGACAGAGTTTGACAGCTAACACAAATGTTAAGAGAAAGTGAATTTCCTAGATAACTTAGAAAGAATGTTAAAATTTTTTTCAAATGCACACAGGTTTATAGAAACTTAGTAATACAAGACAGAATAATAGTGATTAGGTTTATTGTAATTCTAACCTTTATATAATTGTTTACTACATACTGAAAATACTTCTCCTTAAATTATATTCTGCTCATCACAAAAAGTAGTGATGTTTTTAAGTATGCTTCCTTTGTATCTCATATAGCAAATATTAAGGTGAGCAGAAACTACCAGAAATCTCTTTATTTAAGGTTGTTAGCGTTTAGTATTCATGATACATTGAACTAGGTTTCTGCTTTACCTGGTTCCTGAAGGATTTCTAAATCTCAAAAAATGATCATCACAGTGAATTTTATTGAATAAATACTTACAGCACATGACAAGGTCATGTACTTCAGGAAAGTTAAGAAGAATACATTTCTCTGGGAAAATAAGAAGGCAAAGGGAAGGAGACATGGAGGGTGATACCTGGAGATGTTAGCGAGGTTAAAAAGAAAAGTTTTTTCCGTATGAGAAACCCATGTGAATACAAGGAGGTACTAGAGAAGGCAAGATTGAAAATATATAAAAGGTAGAGCATCTAACTGATAAAGGAGAATTCAGAGGAGGATAAAGGGTGACGAGATGGACAATACTAGCAGAGCAATTGTGAGGTAGAAAAAAGTGAATGTGAAGGGCCTCAGGTCAGATGTTCTTGATTTTCCCAGTAAGTAGATAGATGGGCTTCTCTGATGTCTTAGATGGTGAAGAATCCACCTGCAATGCAGGAGACCCAGGTTTGATCCCTGGGTTGGGAAGATCCCTGGAGAAGGGAATGTCTACCCTCTCCAGTATTCTTGCCCAGAGAATTCCATGGTCAGAGGAGCCTGGTGGGCTACCGTCCATGGGGTTGCAAAGAGTCAGACATGGCTAAGAGACTAACACTTTCAACAACTTCAACAAAGAGTATAGAAATCTCTTTGGCGACTTCAGGAAAATGGAAAACTTTAGAACTGCTGCTATGGGGAATATGATGAGGCAATAATTAGACATAAATAAAAGGATATCCAATTAAGCCTAGATACCCAACAGAGATGCATTAGCAGTGATTTGTGATGAATCCAAGCACAACTTCCAGTAATGATCCATCTTCTGAAATGGTTAAAGATAAGGCATATGGAAATCACAGGCTTGGAAGAGTCAAGTCTGTAGAGGAGAGAGTTTCACATGGAAGGATCTGCTCTGTCAACCCAGGCTGAGAATGAAGAAGTAAAGACAGAGGTGGGGAACAGGTGCAGATTGAGGTGCAGAGAGTAGTTAGGATTAGGAGGATCAGAGTTTGACACAGATGAGTTCAAATCCAGCCTGAGTCACTCAGTTGTGTGGTCTTGGGCAAGTTTTTCCATGTTATCTAAGTTTCATTTTCTTCAGATATAAAATGATCATACTACAAAGGGTAATTCTGAGAATGAAACAATACAATTCCAACACATATTTTTCCTGTTCTGTGCTCACAATACCCATTCAAAAAATTTTGTTATGCACATGACATATGCAGTATGGTTAACTGTATTATAATCTGTTGATTTTCTTTTAAGATTCTTTTCTACCTAGGTATCCACAATATAGTCATGTTTTGATGATTCTCTTACTACCTGTCTGCTCTCTTGTTTCTTGAATTAATGTAGTCCGTATTACATTTCTAAGAACTTTTGTATATATATGTCTTTTTTTTCTCAGACAAAAATTTGCGAGACAGGTATAGCAAATTCTGTTAGGTCCTTTGGGTAGGAAATGATGTATCCTGATTAAGCAAATCTTCTGTTTTATGCCATACACCAGATACTCATTTTTCAAATAATTAACATAGAATACATTTACTAAAACTGTGCTACCTGTAATGAAAATGCTCTTTAGTGATTCAAAAAGTCAACTTAGGATTTTTATCATCTTCACATCTCTGTATCATCAGTAACAGAACTTATTTTCATCTTTCCTAGAGGTGCAGAATGCACTCCTTGTTACAGAGAGCATCTGACCTCTATGAAGATAAATATGTACAATATACATTTATATGTACATTATGTTCAAAAAGGCCAAGTCCCTAGAACCCCAAAATTAAAATAGGGAGATCAACTATACACATGTTCAGGACCAATATTGGGGATTAAGGGGTCAGAGTCACCAGTAATTTTTGGAGATCAGCATCTAGCTTCTAGATTGTTCCACCAGATCAGAGAAGTGTAAGTTCAACTAGACATGGAGAAAACAAAGGATGATCTCGAAATTAAGTATATCTATTATATTCATTGAGACATCAGAGTTTAGCTTTTAGAACCAGAGGCTATTTTAGATAAACTTTGTTTTTAAAGAAATCCTCATTAAGGACCTCTAAACACAGGACCAAATTCTGTCCTTGGATTCTTAAGCAAAACTGGGTCTGAAATCAATATAGGCACTGTTAGAAAGGATTTGAGGATTGAATCAGAGAATAGGATTTGGCTCCTAGGACACAAACCATGCTACTAATCCCGGAGAAAGGATTTGCCTGTTTAAAGGATTATGAATTTTTGAAAAGCATATTCTGTTGATAATACTTTTCATTTCCTGCAAATCAAATTACTGAGGGATATTTTCATCGTGAATAGAATTGGACAATGTTTTCATTGTTGTTGTTTGAGTTTCCTTTGTATGAAAGGATACCAACTTTCAACGTAATGAGATGTGAAGTTTCATGGCCCCAATGGCTACACATCTGAAGATCCAAGCAAATAAATTAGAAATAATACCTACTAGCAAACCAAAAGGCAATGATACCTAAAAGAAAGTCTCCTTGCTTGTGATACTGGCATTTATGAAAGTTTGGGCAGTTTTACATGACAACAGCAGCACAGACAGCTCTGGACAATGAAGGGTGAGTCCAGCACACTTACTTGGTGGGCTTGGTCACATGCCGGCTGCTGCCCACTCTGGACTCATTTTAGTTTAGTGAAACAAATGGCTGTAAATTATGTTGAAAGATACTGTTTTAGTAATAGGAAAATTCATTGGTTCTTGAACTTCCTTAATGGAATGAGCCTTCCAGAGGCTATTAGTCAGGCTCAAGAAAAAGAAAGAGAGAAAGTAAGCAAGAGAAACATTTGAAGTCATATAACACTTTGGTCTCTAATGTTCTCAAGGCCTCCCTCTGTGCACAGACCTCACTTTGAAGTTATCACCAGCCACAGGCCTAGAAATCTGCTCATTGAGGGCCATGTCTAATGCTTTGTTCTAAAAGGCACCTGGAAGGTTTTCTCCAGAGTTAGCAGTCATCATCAACATCAGTATCATATTTTACTTACACCAGCCCCACAAAATGGCAATAAAAGTTGGACCCTGTGGGCCTTTTGTTGATCTGAATTTTCTGCTGTTGCTCAGACAATGGGCCAACCATTTCTGAGAAAGGAGAAGCAAGGTGGGGGTGGGGAAGGAGATTGCCAGAAGTCACAGCATAATGCTATTAGTCTGAACTCTCCCATGACGGGACCCTCACTGGGAAAGACAATTATATGGGAAAGGATGATAACCTCATGGAGCAATAACCTTCTGAGAGATCTTGTTCCACTATGTACCGGTTACTAATTTGATTACCGTTCAGAGAAGTAGCCAAACTTCAGGGGCCCTCGCAGAACCCACTCAACCCTTTCAAGATTTGCCCATCTCTAATGAGCTGGGTCTTTTCAGCAATCATCTAACCACATGATTTCCTTAATTT
This sequence comes from Cervus canadensis, assembly GCF_019320065.1. Lineage (NCBI taxonomy): Eukaryota > Metazoa > Chordata > Mammalia > Artiodactyla > Cervidae > Cervus > Cervus canadensis. The sequence continues at coordinate 61,580,312 of NC_057391.1, read as the reverse complement.
TCAGCCGGTTGCTTAATGACAAAGATAAATGTGGCTTTTCCCAGCTGCTTCTAAAATAAGTTCAAGACTGAATTAATATGAATGGTAATACTTTTTATTTATATAAATGGCAGGGGAAAGAAACCACAAGTGTGGAGTTTGCCAACACCTGCTAAAGTGTACCCTATGTTTCCCACACTTGGGTCCCAAAAGTTGCAAAGACAGCATAATCAACTTCTTAGAACCCCAAACTCCTAAGATGGTGAAACTCTATCAAAATCATTCCATTTCAACAAGAGCTAGAAAATGCCCAAATTCCAAAAACAGACTTAGTAATAAAAGAGATCTTTTATTATATCTTTATTAGAGAGGGATTCTTGAATCCCATCACTTGTTCAATGAAATATGACAACTATGTTATTTCTAAAAACAACAGTTGAAATGTGTTGAAATATCTCCAATCTATCAATTTATGTTCTCTTCAAGCTCTCATTTGTATTAGGAATATAATGGGTGATGGGAGAGCCTGGGAGTCTGAGAACAGCAAAGATTTAATGACTGCAGAGGAAAAATATCCTACTTGAAATTGCACAGAAAAGTGGGAGCCTCCTACTGAGTGAGAATCTTGACCTAACTGGAAGAAAAGTTCCCTACTTGTTAAATTATTAATAACATGTAACATTAACACTTATTTGGGACACATTTGTAATTAGTAGATGCCCTCCAATTAAATGACACAAGTGTTGGACTCTATACAGTAAAAATTAAAAAGAAACACAGAAAAGACTTGTTTTGTCACAGGACACTATAGTCTAATGCAGCGGGGGGGCAGGGGGAATAGTTCCCACAGACCAAAGAATGCACAAGTTCTCAAAGATGAAAACTCACAAATGAGAGACAAAGTTCCTGAAAGCTAAGTGGAAATTGATAAGAATGAGTGAGGTCAGTCGCGGATACTTTTCCAGGGAAACTTGAATTTTTAGGCAGATTTGAGAGGATAACACAGCTGGATGGACAGAAGAGAGGAGATTCTGTGGAAATGAAAGAATTTAAGACTTTAAAGCACAATCCACTTTATCTCTTTGTTCTATTCCCTCAACCTGAACTGTAGCTGAATCCCTTCCTCCAGGCGAGTAGAGGAAGAGTATATATTGCTTCTAGGTACTGCAAAGTATTTTTCTGTTACTGACAACCAAACCAAATAAGATCAAACAGTTCAAACTCAGTTCACTCTCTTATGAGAAGATGGACATGGGTTTGCAGGGGTTGGGGGTAGTCTTCCCAGGTGACACTAGTGGTAAAGAGCCTGCCTGCCAGTACATGAGACATCAAAGATGTGGGTTCAGTCCCTGGGTCAGGAATCTCTCCTGGAGGAGGGCATGGCAACCCTCTCCAGTATTCTTGCCTGGAGAATCCCGTGGACAGAGGAACCTAGTGGACTATGGTCCATGGGTTCACAAAGAGTTGGATGTGACTGACTAACACTTTTACTTTCACTTTGGAGGAGAAAGTTATCATTTGCTTTCTTTTTTTTTTTTTTTTTCATTTATTTTTATTAGTTGGAGGCTAATTACTTTACAATATTGTAGTGGGTTTTGTCATACATTGACATGAATCAGCCATGGATTTACATGTATTCCCCATCCCATCCCCCCTCCCACCTCCCTGTCTACCCAATCCCTCTGAGTCTTCCCAGTGCACCAGGCCCGAGCACTTGTCTCATGCATCCAACCTGGGCTGGTGATCTGTTTCACTATAGATAATATACACGTTTCGATGCTGTTCTCTCGAAACATCCCACCCTCGCCTTCTCCCACAGAGTCCAAAAGTCTGTTCTGTACATCTGTGTCTCTTTTTCTGTTTTGCATATAGGGTTATCATTACCATCTTTCTAAATTCCATATATATGTGTTAGAATGCTGTAATGTTCTTTATCTTTCTGGCTTACTTCACTCTGTATAATAGGCTCCAGTTTCATCCATCTCATTAGAACTGATTCAACTGAATTCTTTTTAATGGCTGAGTAATATTCCATGGTGTATATGTACCACAGCTTCCTTATCCATTCGTCTGCTGATGGGCATCTAGGTTGCTTCCATATCATTTGCTTTCTTAATGTCTCACCTTCCTTTGAACTTCAACAAGTGTCTTTACTGCACGTTATGATGATTCTTTCCAATACAAATTTTAATGCATCACAGTACCCTACAAGGCAAAACATCTTCAGGTTGCTAATCCACCTTGAAGACAAATCCTTTTGGATTTGTTTTTAGCCAGTTGCTTTAAATTCTCTTACTCTCCTCTCCTCTGTGGTATGTAAATTCAGATTAAAATGCAGTCAGTTAAATCCATAAATGCCAATTAATTTGGCATTCCTGTTATTTTTGTCTAGAACCAGAGACTAAATATGAGTACCATGTATCCTCACTTTCCACACTCAGGCCCTTGCCTAAGTCTTTCACATTCATTAATTTATTTAATCCTTAAACCAACATGAAACAGTGTTTACAAATTCCTGACACATATTAAACTTCATGTGCTCATTTGCTCAATTGTGTCTAACTCTTTGAGTCCCCATAGACTGGATCCCAACAGTCTGCTCTGTCCATGGGATTTCCCAGGCAAGAATTCTGGAGAGGGTTGCCATTTCCTACTCCAGGGGATCTTCCAGATCCAGGGATTGAACCCACATCTCTTAAGTCTCCTGCATTGGCAGGCAGGTTATTAACCAACTGAGCCACGTGAGTTTCTATACCAATTTTGGTTGCCTTGGACCCAGTGGTCTTATAAGTAGTAACATTAGCTCAAAGAATTGTGGACTTCAGGAAATATGGTTCGTTTAGACTTAAGAAATACAAGCCCTCCAATAGTGTCTCAATACCCTATAATCTTTAATTTGAGTAAGGAAAAAAATTCATACTGCTCTCAGAAGCACATATATATTAAGCTTTAGGAGACAAGAAATCAGAATTCCTCAGAGTCCTTGTGAATTCCTGAAATCATAACTTATTCTTTATTTTAGTAGTATTTACCAAGGAAAAATATTTTAGTAGTAGTTTTTATTTTATTTTGTTTTGTTTTCAGTATTTAATAGTATGTATTTATAAAGACCTATATGCTATACTGAACTCAGAAACTGCAAAATGTACCAGAAAAAAATCGTTGGATAATGCTAGGAAAACCTAACATTTGGGTATCCTAGCAAGATTGACATCACTACATGGACTCATACGTCAAAATTGCTATTTTAAGGACTTAGTTTTCTTCCAAATGTGTATTTTCTTAACATAGAACTCACAGGATTCATATAAAGTGTACTTTGTATACAGACTTGGTGATATTTATTTTGTTCCCAAGAATGGCTCACCATGAGCCACAGAGAAGGCCACAAACGAGCTCTTGTAATACGGCTCACTGAATTTCTATTGCTGTGTAACAAACTACCACAAACATAACAGCTTTAAATAGTTCACATTTATCGTCTCATCCTTCTTTAGGTCAGGTCCCTGGGTCAGAAACTCTCAGCTGAACCTTCTGTTCTCTTGGAGAGAGTGGGTGGGCAGGGCTGGTTCAACGTCCTCTCCAAGCTCACCGATTGTTGGAGAAATTCACTTCCTTCTGGTTTTAGGACTGAAGTCCTCAGTTTTCTGCTAGTGATTGCTTAGGGACTCCCTTCAGGTCCCTCCAGGGCTTCCCTGGTAGCTCAGATGGGAAAGAATCTGCCTGCAATGCAGGAGACACTGGTTCGATCCCTGGGTTGGGAAGGTCCCCTGGAGAAGGAAATGGCAACCCACTCCAATATTCTTGCCCGACAAATCCCATGGACAGAGGAGCCTGGTGGGCTACAGTCCCTGGGGTCGCAAAGAGTTGGACAAGACTGAACAACACTTTCACTTTCAGGTCCCATAAGGCAGTTCTTTGCCTCGTGGCCCCCAAGGCAGTTCACAACCTGAATGTTTTTCCTTCCTGCAGGCCCCTGGAGTGTGTCTCTCTGCCTGTCCCTTCTGTGACCAGTGGGGAAAAGACTCTGCTTTTGAAGCACTCATGTGATTAGGTGAGGCCCACTTGGATAATCTATCTTTAAATTAAGACATTTGAGGCCTTAATTGCGTCTCCCAAATTCCTTCACAGCAGCATCTAGATTAGTGTTTGATTGACTAACTGGGGAAAAGTATGTGTACACCAGAGATCTCCTTTGAGGGGTCCTGTTAATTGCCTACCATACATGACAATAGCCACAAGCTATATGTGCTGGCCACCTATGTAACTAAATGTTCTAGGAGGCATATTAAAAATCAAAAAGGAACCAGGTAAAATTAATTTAAGTAATAATTGTAATAATTTTAATTTAATAATTTTACTTAACCAAATATATTCAAAATATTCCTTTCAATATGCAATCAATGTGAGAAATATCAATGAGATATTTCACCTTCACTTTGCCATACTTAGTCTTTAAAATCTGATGTGTGTTTTACAGTTACAGTACATCTCAATTCATAGTAGCCTCATTTCAAGTTCTCCATAGCCATACTTGGGCTTCTCTGAGGGCTCAGCAGGTAAAGAATCCACCTGCAATGCAGGAGACATAAGCTAGATCCCTCAGTCAGGAAGATCCCCATGAGGAAGTATTCTTGCCTGGAGAATTCCATGGACAGAGGAGTCTGGTGGACTACAGTCCATGGGGTTGCAAAGAGTCAGACACAACTGAGCAACTAAACATACAACACACACATAGCCATACATGCTGTATTGGACTGAGCAAGATTAGATTGTGGCTGCTTTCCTTTGACATGGTCCTGGTCCCGATCTGGAAATGTCTACCTTAACTTCAATCTGAGTGTCAGCTCTTCCTGCTCTCGCTTTAATGTGACATCAGGGACTAACAAAGCTTACAGTATTTCTCTGTTGATTGTTTAAGCTTTCATTCTTGCAGAACTATAACAGTTTGTCCTGTTTTCCTGATTCCTCAATTGATTTTTCACAAATACAAGATACAGGAAAACATACGTTTCCTGAGAAATTCTGGGAAGGAATTCCCACATGGAAATACTATGAGATGTATACTACAGAAAGTAAAGGCTCAAAGAAGGAAAGTTATTGCCTGAAATCATACAATCGGTGCAGATGTTTGCTCATCTTCTTGTACTACAAACTATCGCTAATTCTTGTGTAATCAGAAGGATAAGACATCCTTCCTCTTTACTCCTCATTCTCACTCTTTTGGGGTTTAATTCTCATTTCAGACCTTAATCAGGTTTTTAAAAATTTGAACATGCAGGCCTGGATGAGGCAGGAAAGAGTGAGACAAAGATGAGTGAAGTGCTATGAGAGCAGAGCAGAGAACTGTGGGGGCAGAGAACATGTCTGATCCCCCAGGACCACTTCCCCCAAAGAAGGGTTGATTTGATCAGATTTGGGCTAGTGAGTCCTATGTACTAGAGAGCAGAGTTCATGTTCTCACTCATTCAGTCCTTGCAATGGGAAGAAAAGCTTAGCTCATTTTCACACTTCAGCTAAATCCTTGAATGTGTAAAGAAATATTCAGGGCTAAATTTGGAGTTGAGAGCTGAAGATTGTATTGGGTTGGCCAAAAAGTTCATTTGGGTTTTTCCCAATGAATGAAATTTTGGCCAAACCGATAGAGCTAACTTCTTGGCAAACCCAATAGAATTGCTCTGCTTAAGAACATAAAGGTAAATTCATACATTTAATAGTCACCTGGGTTTTCAACAAAGGTGCCAAGACAATTCAGTGGGGAAAGGATCATTTTTTTTTTCAACAAATGGAACTGGGACAACTGAATATTTGCATGCAAGAGAGTAAAGTTAGACCCCCACTTCACACTATATACAAAAGTTAACTCAAAATAGACCGAAGACTTAATAAAAGAGCTAAACTATAAAATACTTTGAAGAAAACATAGGTGTAAATCTTTGTAACTTGGAATAGGCAATAGTTTCTTAGATATGACACCAAAAGCAAAGCAACCAAATTGAAAATAGATAAATTTGGCTTCAACATTAAAAACTTGGGGGTTTCAAAGGATACTATGTAAAAGGTCAAACGACAACCCATAAAATAGAAAAACATGTTTGCAAATCATATTTCTGATAAGGGCCTAACATTCAGAATATATAAGAACATTTTAAAATGAAAATTGAAAATTTTTGAAAGACAAATAACTCAGTTTTTAAAGTGGACAAAATATTTGAATAGACATTTTTTCAAAGAAGATATACAGATACCAATAAGCATAAGAAAAGATATTCTACATCATTAGCCACTAGGGAAATGGAAATAAAAAACACAATGAGATATTATTGCACATAAGCTAGGATGTCTATAACAATGAAAATATCCATTTAGCCACTGGTGAATGAACAAACAAATGAGATATATCTTTACAGTGACATTTTGAAAGTGAAGTCGCTCAGTTGTGTCCGACTCTGTGAGACCCCGTGGACTGTAGCCCACCAGGCTCCTCCATCCATGGAATTTTCCAGGCAGGAATACTGGAGTGGGTTGCCATTTCCTTCTGCAAAGGAAAGAAGTACTGATATGTACTGTAACATGGATGACCCTGAAAAAATTATGCTAAGTGAACGAAGGCAGACCCAATGATTCCAGAAATGTTCAGAATAGATAATCCATAAATACAGAAGGTAGATTCATGTTTTCCAGGGGCTTGGGTGTTAGAGGAATGAGAATTGCTAATGGATATGGAGTTTCATTTTAAGGTTATTAACATATTCTGGAATTAGGTATTGGTAATTTTTGCACGTGCATGCCTGCTAAGTCACTTCCATCATGTCCAACTCTTTGCGACCCTAAGGACTGTGGCTCCTCTGTCCATGAGGATTCTCCAGGCAAGAATACTGGAGTGGGTTGCCATGCCTCCTCCAGGGGATCTTCCCAACCCAGGGTTCAAACCCAGGTCTCTGTCTCATGTCTCCTGAATTGGCAGGTGGGTTCTTTACCACTAGCGCCACCTGGGAAGCCCCAATTGTTGTACAACTTTGTGAATATATTTAAAAAAGAATTGGTACTTCTCTTATGGCACAGTGGATAAGAATCCACCTGCCAATGCAGGGGACATTGGTTTGATCCTTGGTCTGGGAGGATTCCACATGCTGTGGAGCAATTAAGCCCATGCACCACAACAGCTGAAGCCCTTGTGCCCTAGAGCCCGTGCTCCACAGCAGGAGAAGCCACTGCAATGAGCAGCCCATGCACCGCAATGAAGTGTAGCCCCCGCTTGCCACAACTAGAGAAAGCACATGCATAGCAATGAAGACCCAGCACAGCACAAAAATAAATAAATAATAATTCTTAAAATTCAATTTTTCACTTTAAAATGGTGAATTTTATGGTATGTGAACTGTATCTCAATTAAAAACTAATAGAGAACATAGAAGAACTTGGCTTTTTTTCCAAGAGGAAGGAGATAGAAGAGGAAGTAGGAGCAGAAAGAGAAAGAAAGAGCTCTGGGGTAACATGCCTGGAGACTGAGCCTTACTTGTTGAAAGGGACAAGGATAATTTGAAGATTAAGGATGTCCAATATCCAGTGTTATGATTTTGCAATATTCAATCCTTACCATTTTATCAAAACCTCAGTGAAGTCTGATAAATACATGGAGACTTCATATAAGTGGTTTTCTGATTTGTTCGTTTGGGTCTTCCTCTGTGTGTAAGAGGTAAAAGGAAGTAAAAGCTCAGAGTTCCAAGTGTAAGCAAATACACAATGTACAGGAATATCATGTGATGGATGATGTGATCGTCCACAAACAGAACATGGGAACTGGGGGCCAGAGGTGGGTATGGGAATATGAGCACTTAGAAATTTGCAGAAAGCTTAGAAAAAGTGCTTTACTCCCCACAAACATGGAATGGAGTTTCTATGTAATACCTCAGTCTTAAGGGTAAGAATAACTCCAGAGAACAGGTAATCAGTAAAATTTAGTCTAAGAAAAATTAGTGTAGCTCCTTTCATGGGGGATTTAGAACAGGCCTGCCCTCAGGAGGACAGTGTGTATCTCAGATCTCTAGGATCAGTTTCCCAGTTTCTGTAAAGTAAGAGGGCTGGTGTAGGTCCTTTTCCATCCCCAAATTCTTAAACCCTGGAAAATTTTTTAAAATGCAGCTGAGGTATTCAGTCCAAAGGTTTCTGGGTTAAAAGTTTTTTCACTTACAATTTACCCTCAAATCAATAACATTTCAAATCAGTCACTTAGGAAAGTCATAAGGATGCCAACAAGTACTTGCTAACAGATATAAAGCAAAGTTCTTTTTCAACTGGGCATGTAAGGCAGGAGAGGACATCCTCCAGACCTACAGTTCTTAAAATCAATTCTTAAAAACTCATGGTCCATATCAGTGTATTTAGCAGCAGTTTTAAATTTAGGGTCATCTAATTTACAGAATGGAATGGGTAACTGCTTCATAAGAGGTTTTCTTTTCTTTGACAACTTTTTTCTATCTGAAGAATAATATCCTATCAACAGCTTTTTTCCTATAACTAAAAATTCTTATATGAGCCAAATCCCAAAGAAATTAATATAAAGTCTTTATTGCTGTTCCTCTATACCTAAAAACTATCTAGAATGTGTACAACAGTCAAGAACTGGCTCACAGGAAAGAAAGGTCTTCTTCCTGTGAGGGCAGGGGCTATGTCTTGTTCATCATTACATCCCCAACACCCAGAATAATGCCTGACACAAACCAATTGTTTACTAAGTGTTTATTATATAAACAAATGGTTAAAATATCAACTCTATCACAATGACTTAATTCACTGAACCTCCATTTCTTCAACCGCAGAATGGAGATAATCGCACTTCTGTCATAGAACTTTCTACTGTGTAGCATATGCAATGAGCTTGTCACAGAACTAACTCAATCCATGGTGTCTCTTGTTGCTATTTTTATAGCAACCTGTCTTTGAAACATTTCCTGATACACGTTATAAAAGAGCCTTTTAAAAGTCACACAAGTCTGACTAGCAGGGCAGTCTAAGGATAAAGTAATTTCAGTTCAAATCAGAGGACAACATAAACAACAGACAGAATAATTTTCATGGGAGAATCACTGTTTGCCCATCAGAGATCTAAGGCAACTCTGATCTCTCATAGGCCCCCACAAACACTTCAGGAGGAAAAAGAGTACTGTCATTTTTTTTTCAACTCCTGCTACTGTCACAGCCCCTAAAGCATCTACCAAACTATTCCCAGCTTTACAACTTTAGAAACTTTGATGAAAATTGGGAGTATTGATGGGAAATCTATGAATGGAGTAATCCCACTGCTTTAATTCATGCCACAGAATGTCTGATTGTTCAGTTTTGCAAATTAGCGAGTGAAAGAACCAATTTAAAGGAATAAAGGACAATGCCACATAAAACACACTCCTCTTGTTTATCTTGACAAGGCATGGTTCCATTTTAATGATTTATGCTAATGTTTTATTGAACAGTGGTTGTGCCCTGAAGTACATTTTATAAGACTAATGAAGTCTTAGTAATCCCAGACGTCTTCTCCAGTATTCTCTTATTATGTCTTTGCTGAGAACTCATGTGGGGGAGACCACCAACCATCATTTGAGTAAGGAAGTTTGTGAATTAGTGAAATGAAAATCAGTCAGGTTGTACAGTAGTGAGGGGTCCAGAGGCAGCTCCAGTGAGATTCTATGTTTTCACACACACAGAAAAAATGGCCTATTGGTCTTCATTACAATGAGAGATGAGCAAACTCTGCTGTATTTAGAGTTCATCAAACATCAAACCAATTTTTTTCAAATGTTTTGGGTTTGCCAAAATCCAAAACACGTTTTGCCCTCAGCATTTTTCCCTTCATTTTCAAACCCCTGTGTATTTTAAGGGAAATTTAATCCTTATGTTTCTGACTCATTTACACTTAACACGTGAACATGTTGTTTCATAAGACTTATTTGAAGTCTATGAAGCCTTGTAAGTCTTCTAAAGTCCTTTTTCGGTAGTGACAGGAAGCTTAGTGTTGCAAAGACATGAAAACTTGAATTCCCAATAAGTAGAATAGGTTTGAAACTCAAGATTTGTTAAGACAAAATGTTAGATTGAGTTATACTTGGTAAAACCCATCTTCTCTTCCATAATTACCATCCTCTACTCTGGTGTATGGCTTTTAACAATGAAATTCCTGAGGTCACAAAGCAGTCGTTATCGACATTACTGTGATATATACCATCAGCTGCATTTTCATACAAGAGAAAGGAGTGGTGGTCATTTACTACCTGTGGCCAGTGGAGTATAGTTTAAATTCTATACTTTCTTGTGTCTAGTCACAACCTTCCATGGAAGAAGCCATTGTCTCCTGGCTGTTAAAGCTAAAAGTTCCCTCTGTAGTCCTCATCCTTATCTCTTCAACCACCTCCTCTAGCCTCACAGAGGGCTGGGCAGTGTGTGGGGAAGCCCATGTGCATTGACATTTTACCAGTGCTGTCACTTCTCAGAAGGCACGTGGGATGGTAGAGGAGGGCTATCTGAACAAAAAGTCTTTCTTACCCCTAGAGGTTCAGAGAATGAAACCCAAGGCAGTAATCAGTGCATCAAACTTTAAGGTAGATATTGTGGGAGTACTTGGGGTAGAGGAGAGGGAATGGCGAGGTTTCAGTTCCTCCCCTATTCTTACGTCCAGCCCTCTCACGTATCCTTTAACCCTAAACAGCTCTTTCCACTGCAGTGGGACCCCAGAGGGATCTGGAAGGTTGGTATAGATGGTGGGCTCAGAGCCATCTCTAGATTCTTCCTGGAACAGATACAAACCTTGGACCTCCTGATGTTTCTAGAGGCCAGAAATGATTTGGAGCAATCAGTGGTAAAGCACAAGGATTTTAGAGTTTATCAAATCTAAACCTATATCATGCCTCTGTCACTTCATCATTGCTTGATGCTTGAGATGTTAACTATATCTCTGAGCTCTGTTTTCTCACTAATAGTGGAGATTTAAAAATACGCTTAACACAAAGTGATTGCACAAATTAAATTAAATCGAACAAAGTAAGTGCTTAGTGAGCACATTTTAAAAGCACAATGAATGGTAGTTGCATTCATTGCTACTACGGTTGCTATTGTTTTTGTTTTCAGACCAGCTCCTAGAGGATTTCTTCTGTCTGGAGTCCTTCTCCCCACTATTTACAATCTCTTTCCCTGTTCAAATATTTGAACAGGATTGAATATCCAAGAGTAGCATGTTGTTCTATTCATTTTTTGTCACTGTTGGATGTCCTCAGGGTGTCAGGTTAGGAAAGGGTACCTCCTTCCTGCCTTCCCCACAGGATTTATCCTGAGCATAGACACTAGGACAATTTTTAAGCTAACCTTTACGCAGTGGCCTTCAGTACCACTTCAGCTCTTCTAAGGTACAACAAGTTGAGTTCAAGTACATTTGCCTTTCTTTTGAGATGGTCTTCCACTTTTCTCCATTTCAATTGATTTCGCCTCTGCTTTCATTCCTCTACAAGCAGCCACATTTATTAATGGCCTTCCTTCTGTCTTCACGTCCTTAAATAACATTTCCTTCCATCATGTATGGAGTGCTTTCTCACTTCTCAACTCCTTCAAGCAGTATCCTCTGTTTAACTCAAACCTTGTTCTCAAAATCAACCCCTCTCTCCTTTTCCACAGATTAGTAAATGACTCTACCACCTTCCCAGATACCCAAACCAAAACTCTGGCATCACTTTGGTTCCTCCCTTTCCATATTTTCCTGCATGTAGTCACTCTGTTGATTCCACCTTGGCAGCAAATGTATTTATCTGTCCTCCTTACTCCATGTTCACCACTAACACTCCAGGATAATCCACTGTTACCTGATGCCTACAGAACTGTAACAATTCAAACTGTTGATCTTGTTTCCATTCTTCCTCTCCTACAATCCATTCTCCACAAGGTAGACCCATCTTTTAAAAATGAACTTCTGTTCACATCATTCTTTTGCTTGAAGCCTATCATGGCCTTCCCATATTTTTAGATCCTACAAGGCCCACATTTTCTAGCACATCTTCTTTAGCTCTCCCTCTAACTCGCCATGCACCCCACATATGCTAACCTTTCAATTCTCCAGAAGTGTTGCTCTCCTTTCCACATGGGCGTCTTCCCTCTGTGGGTAAAAGACCTCTCCCATTTCTCCCTCAGTCAGGTCAATTCCTATTCTTTCTTCCTGTCAAAACTGATACATCACTTCTAAAAAGTCTTTTCTAACCTTCTTCATACTTGCTCACAGCATCCAGACTTCTTTTTGAGACTTATCACAAGTATCACTGGATAGTTAGGGGGTGACTTTGCTTTACTAGGTCCTAAAGGTGTTATAAGCCTAAATTCCAGGAGGAACTATGCCTCCTGTTCACTGAATCCCCATGGCTGGCAGGAACACCTTAACTTGGTTTATTGTTAAGAAATATGTCCTGAGTGAGTTAACCCCACCTAATTCTGTTCTCCCTGGCCCTGCACATCCCTTTCCATGTGAGTTTTAGTTTGCACCACTGAAAAAATTTGTACTAGTCTAAAAGTCCTTTTAGTGGCTGTAGTCAAGGTACTTGATCTGCTTTAGGATTAGATTGTAAGCGCTATGTGGGAAAATGCCACATTGTCTATTTCTTTTGTTTTTACCATATATTTATTACTCCCAATACTATGACATCATATTTACTAGTGTTTACTGGCTGACTGGTAACTCATACTCTTTCTGGATAACTGACTACTTATCTGCAAGATTCATCCTTTCTACAGTATACAGTTATTGATATAACTGTGGTTGTATATAGTTGATAAATCTTCTACGTATATATAATTATAAATAAATGTGTATATATAGATAGATTCTTCTACTGGGTGGCAATATGAAATCAGTGTTTTTAAACTTCAGTGACTATTTTAAATGTTTAATAAATTATTAGCTTAATATTTAGTAACTTTGTACCTTTGATACATATTATTAATAGAGAAAGCAAGGAAATTCCAGAAAAAAAAAATCAACTTCTTCTTCATTGACTATACTAAAGACTTTGATTATATAGATCACAACAAACTGTGGAATATTCTTAAAGAGATGGAAATACCATACCCTTACCTGTCTCCTAAGAAACCTGTATGAGAGTCAAGAAGCAACAGTTAGAACTGGACATGGAAAAACTGGTTCAAAATTGGGAAAGGAGTATGACAAGGCTGTATATTGTCACCTTGCTTATTTAACTTCTATGCAAAGTACATTATGTTAAATGCTGGGCTGGATGAAGCACAAGCTGGAATCAAGATTTCCGGGAGAAATATCAACCTCAGGTGTGCAGATGATACCACTTTAATGGCAGAAAGTGAAGAGGAACTAAATAGCCTCTTGATGAGGGTGAAAGAGAAGAGTGAAAAAGCTGGCTTAGAACTCAACATTCAAAAAATGAAGATCATGGCATCCACTTCATGGCAAATAGAAGGGGTAAAATTGGAAGCAGTGACAGATTTTCTTTTCTTGGCCTCCCAGATCACTGTAACGGTGACTTCAGCCATGAAATTAAAAGACACTTTCTCCTTGAAAGGAAAGCTATGACAAACCTAGACAGAGTATTAAAAAGCAGAGACATCACTTCTGGCAAAGGTCCATATAGTCAGAGCTACAGTAATCATGTACAGATGTGAAAGTTGAACCATAAAGAAGGCTGAGTGCTAAAGAGTTGATGCTTTCGAATTGCAGTGCTGAAGAAGACTCTTGAAAGCCCATTGGACTGCAAGATCTAGCCAGTTGATCCTAAAGGAAATCAACCCTGAATATTCATTGAAAGGACTGCTACTGAAGCTGAAGTTTCAATACTTTGGCTACTTCATACAAAGAGTGGACTCATTGGAAAAGGCCCTGATGCTGGAAAGGTTGAAGGCAAAAGGAGAAGGGGACAGTAGATGATGAGATGGTTAGATAGCACCACTGACTCAATGGACATGAATTTAAGCAAACTCCAGGAGATAGTGAAGGACAGGGAAGCCTGGCATGCAGCAGCTCACAGGGTCACAAAGAGTCAGACACAATTTAGGGACTGAACAACAACAACAAAAATTAATCCTAAGGCATGACCCAATTACTTGAGAAAAAAACAGCTCTAGGATACAAAAACATTTAAAACACATTCTTTAAATTCATTAACTGGTTGGATGAGGGCCACCCACATTAGGGAGGGCAATCTGCTTTACACAGTCTCATGTTAATCTCATCCAGAATGTTAATCTCACCTCACAGACACACCCAGAATAATGTTTGACCAAATATCTAGGCACCTTATGGCCCTGTCAAATTGACACAAAAAAATAGCCATCACACCTTGGTTTTCCTAAATCCTTCTGGTTTTGTCTTTAAGAATTTTTTAAAGATTAAAGTCTTCCCTCAAACCTTAGATTAAATTAAATCCCCTTCATCTTCATTCCTATAGTCCTCTGTCCTTTCTTATTTATGACACTTATCATTCTTATAGTTAATCACATATTTAATATCAGTAATTCTCCTGGTCTATAGCTCTATGGCTGCAGAGGCTGTTTTTTCCACTTCATTTCTACTATTGTCCTAGGTACCAGCACAGTGCCTAACCCAGAGGAGGCACTTAATAAACATTTGTTGAAATGAATTGATTACATTCTAGTTCCTTGGCTTTATGACCCTTAAACAATTGTTTTTCAGGTCTGTACTGTATCCCAAGTATAAATGATGACAGTCTTCTTCCCATCTGCTTTCGACTGAACAAAAGCACCATGACTAAAATTTTTTTACAGCTTTGGGTTTAGTTAAAATCCACACTAAGTCAAATAACCAAAATGCTGGATCTGTTGCTCATTCTCCCAACACACTACAGTGGTTTCAGCAGCACATAATCCAGCCTGTCATTGTCCATCCACATAACCCTCAGAGAAGAAATCCCTAAGGTGATCATGGCTACAATTATTTGCCAGTTCAGCTTTGCATTCCTTGATAAACTTTATTATCAAATGTAATAGAAAAAAATAAAAGGAAATCCGGATGCAATTCTTAGGTAAAACAACCTGGGGCTTCTCCCTCCTTAAAAATAAAATTGTAATAATATGTGTTCCATGTTAAATTTGAAATATTATGAAATTTCTCTATAGTCTAACTATATTTAAACCATAGCTACTCTTTCATTTTTATTAAGAGATGAAAACTTAGCAATTCCCTAATTTACATTAATTTTTAAAAAAAATTTATTTGGCTGCATCAAGTCTTCGTTGTGGTGCAGGAGCTTACTTGTCCCAAGGCTTGTAGGATTTTAGTTCTCTGACCAGGGATCAAACCCAAGTACACTGGACCACCAGGGAAGTCACATACATTAATTTTTAAAAAGAAAAATCATGAAAGCAATTACCCTAACCTTTAAAGTCTCACACATGTAAATATAGTTATTTACTATTTTCCCCTCTTTCAGCACTATAGTAGAGAAGGAATGAAGTCAGCCTAAGACTCAAAAGACCTACTTTTGATTCTCGACTCCATCTCTTTCTAGCCATGTAACTTTTGTTGTTTTTGTTTAGTTGATAAGTTGTGTCTAACTCTTGTGCAGCCCCATGGACCAGGCTCCTCTGTTCATGGAATTTCCCAAGCAAGAATACTGGAGTGAGTTGACATTTCCTTCTCCAGGGGATCTTCCTGACCCAGGGATCAAACCCGTGGCTCCTGCCACATCTCCTGCATTGTAGGTGGATTCTTTACCACTGAGACACCACCATGTAACTTTAGCTATCAACTTATCAACCTGTAAAAATGAAGCTGATTAATGTCTTTCCTACCTATCCCCCCCAAAAGTTGTATATATTAAATGAGAAATCATATGTAAACATAAATGAAGCTGAGTAATGTCTTTCCTACCTATCTCCCCAAAAGTTGTATAAATTAAATGAGAAATCATATGTAAACATAACTTTATAATTATTAAGGACTACACACGTGAAGCCAATATTGAAGCTATGTTAAACAAGTATATTTGATTTCTAAAATTTTTCTCAAAATGAATTTTCCATTAAGATTTGACTTATACTTTTAAACTTTTTCTCCAGTTTTCATACTTAACTTTTTACAACAACTTCTTTTCCTAACTCCATTAGGATATCTTGTACTTATTGCTGCTGCTAAGACGCTTCAGTCGTGTCCAACTCTGTGCGACCCCATAGATGGCAGCTCACCAGGCCCCCCATCCCTGGGATTCTCCAGGCAAGAACACTGGAGTGGGTTGCCATTTCCTTCTCCAAAGCATGAAAGTGAAAAGTGAAAGTGAAGTCGCTCAGTCCTGTCTGACTCTTAGCGACCTCATGGACTGCAGCCTACCAGGCTCCTCCATCCATGGGATTTTCCAGGCAAGAGTACTGGAGTGGGGTGCCATTGCCTTCTACGTGTACTTACTGGGTAATGAACAAATAGTTTGTTGAATGAACAAATGATTACTTCATCTTTTCAGGGAGGTAGTTATTTTATAAAGCAAAACCTTTAGTTGGCTTCTTAGTCAATGCATATATAGGCAACTGCAATTTTCAGGAAGAGCTTTAACCTCAGGGAATTCAATGAATTTTATATAAGTTAAAGATGCTCCACTATAAAGCACCAGGGAAGATGCTAAATAAAAAGCAATGTTGGCACCATGTTTAAACTTCTCAGTGAGGCTTCCATCATAGAAAAAGATGGTTTGTTTCTACCAGGGCATCAGAGACAGCAGCCCGCTCTCACCATCTGGGTATAATAAATGAAGAATTTGAGTCATAAAAATTTTTGCCCAATTTAAGATGCACAGTATTGCTTTTCTCAAACTAACTGCCCCTGGCGGTTACAGTTAATACTTCCGTTCAAAATTAAAAAAAAAAAAAAATCTTAAAAGCCTTTTAAGCTGACATTTAAAATAATTTGGGGAACAATGCTAAGATTTAGTCTCTTTTACATCAAACCTCCTGTGAGATATGATTGTGTAGGCTTCCCTCAATTCTCTGCCACTTATGGCAGACCTGCTGAAAAGCAACATAGAGGGTAGAAATCAGTCTTCCCAGGAAACAAATGATGAGACCATGTGCCCTGTAGGTTTCTTTGCAGAACAGATTTAATCAACAGCAACAAGAGCAAATCCAACAGGATTGAATTCTGTCCAGCCATAGGCAAACTGAGTCAAAAACAAAATAAAAAATTTTAACTGCTTTTCCAAAATTTGAATCTTTGTCGAGCAACATCCTATAATTTTTTTTTACTAGCTTATGGGAAAATATTCTCTAATCTGGCTACTGGATATACAACAGGCTCAACAAGAAACTGTTGTGAACCAAGAGTAGAAACTTTGGAATTGACAAAAATGTATTTTCAAAAAATTGACCATGAATTGCCTTTGATCAACACAGATTCTTTTGCAGTAGGAGGAGAAAGAACAGGAGAAAAGAGATCATAATGATGTAGCATCTCTTCCGCCTCTCTTTAGTAAAAATTTAGTTTCTTACACAGAGTTCTTAAGACAAAATTTCAGACTTTCTAAATTGAAAAACAAAGAAAGAAATTACAAGTGCAAAAATTTTAAGCTGACTTTATAAGAATGGAAAACTCATGTGTATCCAAGCCAAATAAGAATCATTTGGCATAAATACAACCAAGAGTCACTATCACTATGGTGTAAAAAGCTCATTCAAGCAGATACAAACAACAAGCACACACACCCAAAATTGAACAAAGGGTATGCACTATCACAAATGGAGAATTTGGAGAAAAGAAATATATGAAAAAAGCTCAACCTCACTAGTAAGTAAATAATTATAAATTAAAGGAAAATGCTATGCTTCATCTGTTAAACAAAGATTAAAAACGATAATACTAATTTTAGTGAGTATAAGGTGAAATGTATAAAACTCTTACATATTGGTAGCAAGAATATAACTTGGTTTGTTTTCTGAAACCATTTTAACCATAAACATTGAGTTTTAAAAACATCCTTATTCTTTAATTCAATACATTCGTTTTTTGTTTTGTTTTTTTTTTCCATTTATTTTTATTCATTGGAGGCTAATTACTTTACAATATTGTAGTGGTTTTGCCATACACTGACATGAGTCAACCATGGATTTACATGTATTCCCCATCCTGATCCCCCCTCCCGCCTCCCTCCCCATCCCATCCCTCTGGGTCTTCCCAGTGCACCAGCCCTGAGCACTTGTCTCATGCATCCAACCTGGGCTGGTGATCTGTTTCACCCTTGATAGTATACTTGTTTCAATGCTATTCTCTCTGAACATCCCACCCTAGCCTTCTCCCACAGAGTCTAAAAGTCTGTTCTGTACATCTATGTCTCTTTTTCTGTTTTGCATATAGGGTTATCGTTACCATCTTTTTAAATTCTGTATATATGTGTTAGTATACTGTATTGGTCTTTATCTTTCTGGCTTACTTCACTCTGTATAATAGGCTCCAGTTTCATCCATCTCATTAGAAGTGATTCAAATGAATTCTTTTTAATGGCTGAGTAATATTCCATGGTGTATATGTACCACAGCTTCCTTCTCCATTTGTCCGCTGATGGACATCTAGGTTGCTTCCATGTCCTGGCTATTATAAACAGTGCTGTGATGAACACTGGGGTACACGTGTCTCTTTCAGATCTGGTTTCCTCGGTGTGTATGCCCAGAAGTGGGATTGTTGGGTCATATGGCAGTTCTATTTCCAGTTTTATAAGGCGTTTATAGGGTTCATTATTCTGAGAAAATAATAAAGAATCTCACAAAGACCTATGTGGAAAAATCTTAGTTATCACTTTTATATAATAGAGGAAAATTATAAATAATCAGTTATATCAATAAATGACCAAGGCATTTCATATGATGGAATATGATGTCAACATGAAAAGCAACATTTTTAAAGAATAACTGATGGCAATGGAAAATGCTATCATTTGAAATTAAATGAAAAAGCAGAACACAAAACTATATATACCATCACCGTATTTTGGGTAAATATAGGCACAGGAGAAAAAAGACAAGAAATATAAGAATATGTCAACAAGGGATAAATAAAACTATATTTTCTTCCTTGTACTTGTATATTTTCTAAATGTTTTATAATAACCATACCGCATGAGTGCTAAGTCACTTCAGTTGTGTCCAACTCTGTATAACACTAAGGACTGTAGCACACCAGGCTCCTGTGTCCATGGGATTCTCTAGGCAAGAACACTGGAGTGGGTTGCCATGCCCTCCTCCAGGGTATCTTCCCGTCCCATGGATCAAACCCGCATCTCTTACATCTACCTGCGTTGGCAGGTGGGTTCTTTACCACTAGCACCACCTGGGAAGTCCCAATAAACATATTAGCTTATAATTTTTAAAAGTTCTGATTATGGAGTAAAAGGTCCACTACTGATAGATTCTTGTCAGATAGGGCAGTGGTTTATCAACTTGGCTTCAGAAGGGACGCCGTAAGTACAAAAGCAATCATATTTCTAACTTGTTTTGTACTTCAAAACTCAAAATCAATCTCATCCATTAAGTTTCCATGGAAATACCCATAAGCATTCTAACTCAAAGAAATCTCTCCCCTCAAAAATTCACACTAGGTTTACATGCATCTATTTATTTAAGAGCTAAAAATTATTGACCTACTATCCTAAGAACATTCAGTTCAGTTCAGTTCAGTCACTCAGTCGTGTCCGACTCTGCAACCCCATGAACTGCTGCACACCAGGCAGGCCTCCCTGTCCATCACCAACTCCCGGAGTCTACCCAAACTCATGTCCATTGAGTCAATAATGCCATCCAACCATCTCATCCTCTGTCGTCCCTTTCTCCTCCTGCCCTCAATCTTTCCCAGTGTCAGGGTCTTTTCAAATGTGTCAGCTCTTCACATTAGATGTGTTAATTGACCATCATGCGTGCTGCATGCTAAGTCACTTCAGTGGTATCTGACTCTTTGCAACCCTATGGACTATAGCCTGCCAGGCAGCTCTGCTCATGGAATTCTCCAGGCAAGAATACTGGAATGGATTGTCATGCCATTAGGAAGGGAATCTTCCTAACCCAGGGATTGAACTTGTGTGTCTTCCTTCTGCATTGATGGGTAGGTTCTTTACCACTAGTGCCACCTGAGAAGCCCAAGTAACCATCATTATTCCCATTTTATAGATGGGAAAATGAGGCATGGGGAGGTTAGATGACTTGCCTAGAATCATACAACTAATAAGCAGTAGATGAAGATTGAAATCCAGGCAGTGTGAATTCTACACCACATCTACCCACAGCGTTTTAGCATGTTCTGTCTGCTGTGTCACCGTTTTATGTGTGTTTAGCCTCCCCAGTGAGAGTGTAGATCCTTTAGGGGCAAGCATAGCACCTTGAACTTCTTCAGCCTGTCCTCAACAAGGCCCAGGATGGTGCCAGGGACTAAGGATACTGATCATAAATATGGATTTAATTGTATTAAAAAGAAAACAAGTCAAATGTGTTTACTTCAGGAAGAGTACTTTTGAAATTAATATTGATTTTCAAGACTTGTTTTCAAGACAGATTATCTCTAAAAAGCAAATAATATCTGATCTAAATATGCTCTAGCCTTAATTTTCCTCATCCAGCAACAGAAAGACCAAATTTTAAAACATTAGTTTTAACTAAAAGAAATTAAGATGTTGTTATGAACTGCCTTTAATATAAATCTACTCATTATCTGTGGAATTCTTTAGGACAAATACAATGCAAAGGTGGGAAATAATGAAGGGTGGAATGGGAATTTCCCTGGTGATCCAGTGGCTAAGACTCCAAGCCCCCAATGCAGGGCCCCAGGTTCAATCCTTAGTTCATAGGTAACTAGATCCTAGAGTCCAACTAAAGATTCCACATGCCATTATGAAGATTGAAGATTCAGTGTGCTGCAATTAAGAGATCCCTCATGCTGTAACCAAGACCCTGTGCAGCCAGATAAAAGAAGGATGCAATGAAAGATCCTCCTTTTTCATTCTTGTCAAATAGGCAAGTGGTTTATAAACTTGGCTTCTAGAAAGAGCTGGTAAGTGCAAAACACAATTACTGTGCTTCCTGCTGCTTCAGCCAGCTTGCTGGTGAAACATATTTAGTAGTACGTATCGTGATGCCAGTTTTGGGGGGCAGAGAGAAGAAAAAAAAATGCAATGGCTTATCCAAGTGAAATTAGTGGAGAATTCTGGGTTGGATCACCCAAATTGGATTTTGGCCAAATGATTGAAGTGAAGGTCTCTAAAATGGGTAGAAAAGGCTGCTGGACCTTTAATGACCAGGGAAGATTAATATGACTCCATGTTGTAACTCAGTTGAAAGCCAGCCCTTTCCACAGTGGCCCCTGACACCAAAGCTGGCACAAGGTGGTTCAGAAGAAAGGGTGCCAGCATGTTGAATTACCAAATCATTTCCTAGAGCAGATTTTTCTTGGATGCCTCCCATGCAGTTTCATCAAGGCATGGATCCTATTTCATTTATGAGCTCATAGCCCTAAGTGATGTCTATATGAATACTCAGAGAAAGGATTAAAGGAAGAGTCAAGAATATTTTTAATATCAAGGTGCTAAAGGCAATAAAAAAAAATACTAGGCTTCTAGGGCTGGAGTGCTGAAATTGACACCAGCATGAACCTCGTATATTGCTCTAGCCATGTTTGCCATTTCTAGTGACTGTCACCATGCTTCTTACATCCCATATCCCTTTCTTATTTTAGAAAGCTGTTTAAAGCTGCTTGCTAATGGAAACTCTGGCAGCATCTTCAATGAGACAACTATTGTAAGTTTACATCTACAGGATCCTATCTGTTCTTCTCGTTCCCAAGTATGTAAATAACACTGTGCCCGGTACTTGGTAGGTACACCATGTATGTTGTTAAACTCTTGGTTCTTTTTATTGCACTGTGGCCTAGTGTAAGAATCTCCTCTCCCCTTAAAATTTCCCCAAGCTCATTCCCCATTCTCATTCAGTCCTTCCTTCCTATCATTACTCTAATATCTTCTACACAAGATGATTTCCCCTATTGAAGGATATTTTGGTGGAGGATCTTCTGTCAGTTACAGCAGCCAAAACTCCAACTCTAACATCTATCTGCAGGAAGAATCTTAAGGTTGTCCAATGGTTCGCCTCTTCCTATTATCCATCTCCTTATAGCCACATCTCTCAAAATCCTTAGCGCATGGTTCTCCTTCATTTCTCAGATTGCAGTGTTTCTTCAAGTGCCTGTATCTGTAGGGAACAGAGAATAATGTCCTTAGTGCCACAGTGCATCCCCATCACATTTTAATTGTCTTCAAGCATTTAGAGAGAAGAATCCTGCACTTGGAATTGTGAAACCTGGTTTCTAGTCTTGAATGATGGAAACCGCTTACCCTTTTGCTCATTTCCAAACAGGGAATAAAGATCCCATTGCCAAACATCTCTTGGGAGCAAGGACTAGAATCTTTATTATATTTGAAAATGCATAAAACCTATGAAATTATGCAAATAAAATATAAATACAGGCAAATTCAAACAATTTCAAAAATGTTAGTTGACTCAGAGTAAGGAGTCACTTGTATGGTCAGCTAAAATTTAACTGCAAATGGCCAAATAAGTCATATTCAAATTAAAAGAGCTTTTACTCTTCAAAACACTTAAGAGTATTGCCCTGAAAAGGTAAACACTATAATAGGTCTTTGAAGTAGGAACTGGTTCTGCCGCCTTTCTCCCTCATTCCAGCCCCTTCAAAATCATCAAAGCAATGTTCTTAAAAGTGTGAATGTCTCACAAGTAGCTTCTAATTGATTTTCCCTTCACTCTGTTCCTCACTGATCAGAGGTAATCTGACTTTTACATCCCTAATTATGCCTTTTTCAAAGAATATTAAGGCTAATATTGGTTTTAAATGGTCCTAAATGAGTCTCTGCTTTTAACCCGGGCTGCTCTGGCCATCATGCATCCTGATATTAGAGCAATCCTAAAGACAGTATGTCCCAAGCCCCCAGACAGTAGGGTTTGTTCCAGGGTTACTTCTCTTTCTTTTTTCTCAATCAACTGTTGGACGTTCCCTACATAATGATTTCCTTAGACCCCACTCCCAAAAGAAGATCAAAGTGTTCAAAGGATCACCCTTGTCTGAGTGATTTTCAGATTTAATGCATATTAAAAAAAAAAAAAGCAAAAAGCTCAAACCTTTGGGGGATATTTTTCGAAATTAAGATCCCTAGGCCCCATATCTCAGATACTTTAATCTAGTTGGTGAGGCTAGGGATGTGCATTTTAAATAAGTAAGCCAACTGGTTCACAGATGTTGGTAATCTTTTTTGGAGAAAACACTGTACTGCAGAATATCTATCCCAGGCCCAACTGATCTTCCTGAATTAGTTCCCATATTAACTCCCAACTTCCATTCTTACTGTGTATACCTCATATGCATGTGGGTGCATACACATACACATACACACACACACACACACACACACACACTCTCTCTCTCTCTCACATTGGGCCACAGAGGATGATGCACAGTCCAGCTTGTATGTTCTTCCCCTGTTCTCTCAGCCTTGACTGTCCATCTCCCTTCCCTTTGCCACATGAAATCTGTATGTTTTCAAGGCCTTGCCCAGACATAAGTTGTAAAGCCTGCCCTGATATCCCACTTAGGATTCTTTCCTTGAAATTTCTGGAGAACCAATGTATATGTCATCTGATCCTCACTGAAATATTCTTCACATTACATTGATTTTTCAGCCTATCAGTGTTCATTAGTAAACTGTGAAATACTTGGAGTCAAGTATCATACCTCTTTATCTTTTTAGTCCTAGCAGAGGGCTGTTAACTTAATAATTGCTGAATAAATGTTTGTAAAATTAAACTTAGTTTAATTATGTCTATTAGATGTATTTAAAATTAGTTAGGCACTTCTCCCAACTTCTGTTGCAATATTGAGACCATCTCTGTGTACATGTAATAATACACAGCCCAGCGAGGCAAAATTATACATTACTATGTCTGTATCCAAAAGGGCTGCCTACCTTCTTTTTGCAACTGTGGGCTCCAGAATTTCGCCTGTAATAGACAGGCTGTAACCACAAGTATCTAAATACAAAAAAGAAATACTTAGGATTGTTCTTTAATGCAGAACTTAAAAAGAGGCCAAATATTTACTTGGAAATTAAATAATCCAGTAATAAGAAAACCGTCTATACTCATCAAATTAGCAAAATATTAAGAGAATTGATAATATCATATATTACTAAGGAGATGGGTGAACTGAGCACCCTCGTCTGTGATGGATATGTAGACTGGTACAACAGTTCTGGAGAAAAAACTAACTGATAGCTTCTATTAAGATATAAGGTCTCACTGAACCAGTAGTTCTTCTGTTTTGTAATCTTCCCTAGAGACATCCACACAGGAATACACATAAAAATGCACACCAATATTCACTGTAGCTTTGACTGTAATAGTATAGATCTATGTCTTAGGGGATATGTAAATAAATGTTGGTATGGTCACATTATAGGATATTATGCAGCAGTTAATTATAAAAGATATAGACATGTACTGACACAGAAAGATCTTTACTATACATTATTAAGTTCAAAGTGAAAGTTGTAGCACCTATATTGTAGGATATAAGTTGATACTAAAAATGTAATGAAGTAGTACCTACGCTGAGCTGCAGTTCAGATGTAAACCTATGTATTAAACGGTGTGGAAGACCATTACACAAACTGATGTCCTGAGTTACGCCTCCTAAGGAGATGAACGAAATGAGCTCAGTGGATGTAGGGGGAAGGGAGACAGTGGACTTTTCCTTTATTTGTGTTGTCTGAGTGTATGTTAAGTGAACTTGTATTCGTATGTGAATACCATTATGGAAATGTTTTACCTAAAGGACTTTGACTGTAAAATGATAAATACATTCTATGACATACTTGGTATAGTAGAGAAGAGTATTATGGTTATCTTACTATACAGATACCATGTAATTAGCTTAAAACTGCAGTTTCCAAAGGACGTGCACATTCTAATGCTAATTGCCAATTTCCTTTAACAAAAGCCTGACACAGACACTTAAAGTAGCCTGTTGAAAGCGGAGATCTCTGCTTGGTCTGGTTACACTCACTTTCTTCCTGTTTCCATGGGTCCTCCTCTCCATGCCCTCCTGCCTACATGCTTATAGTCACCCTGTGTTATCATTTTCCTATCCCAGGACTGATGACAAATCACAGAAGTCCTTACTGTCTACAGCTCTGTATGTATATATTAGTTGGAGTTCTCCAGAGAAACAAACTAAGGGCCTAGATATAGATACATAAAATGAGATTTATTATGAGAAATTGGCTCACTTTGTTATGAATGTTGAGAAGCCCCATGACCTGTTGTCTGCAATTTGGAGGTTCAAGAAGGCTGGGAGTATAGATTAAGTCCAAACCCAAAGACCTGGGAACCAGAGGAGCCAATAATGAAAGTCCCAGTCTGAGTTCGAAGGCCTAGGAACCAGGAGCACCAACGTATGTGGGCAGGAGAAGACAGATGTCCCAGCTCGAGTGGAGAGAAAATTCTCCTATGCTATACCGCTTGCTCCTTGGAAGAAAAGCTATGACCAACCTAGACAGCATGTTAAAAAGTAGACATTACTTTGCCAACAAGGTTCATCTAATCAAAGCTATGGTTTTTTAGTAGTCATGTATGGATGTGACAGTTGGACTACAAAGAAAGCTGAGCGCCCAGGAATTAATACTTTTGAACTGTGATGTTGGAAAAGACTCTTGAGAGTCCCTTGGGCTGCAAGGAGATCAAACCAGTCAAGCCTAAAGGAAATCAGTTGTGAATATTCATCAGAAGGACTGATGCTGAAGTTGAAGCTCCAATACTTTGGCTACCTGATGTGAAGAACTGACTCATTGGGAAGACCCTGATGCTGGGAATGATTGAAGTCAGGAGGAAAAGGGGATGACAGAGGATGAAATGGTTGGAAGCCATCACTGACTTGACGGACATGAGTTTGAGCAAGCTCCAGCAGTTGGTGATGGACAGGGAAGCATGCTGTAGTCTGTGGGGTTGCAAAGAGTCAGACACGACTGAGTGACTGAACTGAACTGAACTGATACCTTTTAGTTCCATTCAGGTGTTCGGTGGATTGGATGATGGCCACCAGCACTGGGGAGGGCACTCTTCTTTACCTAGTCTGAAGATTCAAATGTGAATCTCAACCAGAAACACCCTCACATTTCTCATATGGAGAGATAATGCTTTCCCAGCTATGTGCAAACTCTAGTCAATGCCCCAGTCAAACTGAGGCATAAGATTCACCACACAACCCTGCCTGGCCGATGGCTTTGCATACTAGCCAGGAATGGACGCACAACCCTGCAACTTGTTCTCTTTCTAACACAAACTAAAGGTGCTGCTTCTGAAGCTGTGTTCTCTGCACCCCAGAAGGGGGAGTTCAAGCTAAAATGAATTTTTCTCCCCCTTTCCTCCTACCTATGGAAAGAAACTTGGAGTTTAGATATTCTCTATTTTTCATGAGGCCCAAACTTACTTACACAATCTAGGGAAGCCCTCTTTGGAAAAGCAAATAGAAAATTACAAGTAAAAATTGCTAGGGTTCCTTTCAATTTCTTATATTTATATGCACATGTAAGGTCCTAAATCTTAAGCTTCATTATCTTCTTGGTAAGAACCCTCTGCTCAGCATGTCATATCAGTAAATGTGCACCTGAAGTGGTTTCATCATCTCATAACCACTGTCAGCAAAGTTATGTAACACTCTGGGTCATCTAGTAAACATTACCTACATCTACATCAGCCACTGGGGCTTCCCTGGCGGCTCAAATGGTAAAGAATCTGCCTGCAATGCAGGAGACCTGAGTTCAATCCCTGAGTTGGGAAGATCCCCTGGAGAAGGAAATGGTAACCCACTCCAATGTTCTTGCCTGGAGAATCCCAGGGAGAGAGGAGTCTGGCGGGCTATAGTTGATGGGGTCGCAGAGAGTCAGACAAGACTGAGCAACTGAGCATACACACACATGCACACCTACATCTGAGAACTGATGCTTTTGAATTGTGATGCTAAAGAAGACTCTTGAGAGTACCTTGGATACTTGCAAGGAGATCAAACCAGTCCATCCTAAAGGAAATCAAACCTGAATATTCATTGAAAGGACTGACACTGAAGCTAAAGCTCCAATACTTTGGTCACCTGATGTGAAGAGTCAACTCACTGGAAAAGACCCTGATGCTGGGAAAGATTGAGGACAGGAGGAGAAGGGGAAAACAGAGGATGAGATGGTTGGAAGGCATCATTGACTCAACAAACTTGAGTTTGAGCAAACTCCAGGAGATAGTGAAGGACAGGGAAGCCTGGCTTGCTGCAGTCCATGGGGTTGCAAAGAGTCATACACAGCTGAGTGACCGAACAACAACAAGCTACCTCTGATGACGGTGGTAAGAATGATATAAATCAGAGTATATGGACATACATTCAGCTCTAACATAAAAATGTACATCCTGTTCTAGCTATCCTGTAGGTCATGGATAAAATACACTCAAAATAAAAGTAGAAAAAAAACCAACTTGGTGCCATTCAAGGACCCACAAATTTTATGTTCATAGGTAGTTATAATTTTCTGAAAAACTGTTATAGTATTTATAAGAGTTTGTTAATACAAACTTTGTACATGTTTTGGTTGACAAGTTTTATAATTGGCAGATTACCTGTAGGAAACAGAAATTGTTTCTCCTGCACTAATAGTGTGATTAATGCAGCATTTCTAGTGCCCCTACCTTCAGTGACCATACACTGATGCTCCCTGAAAAATTCGTGGCCAATCTAAATAGTACTTTGAATTGGGTGTAAGGAAAGCTGCTTATATTCCAGGGAATTATCGTCTTGGAACAATGTGAATCTTGAGCCAGCCATAAGTTTATCGTAAAATTATGGGTGATAGAGTGAAGGGGAACTCACTACTTTCAGTTCAGTTCAGTTCAGTTGCTCGGTCGTGTCCAACACTTTGCAAACCCATGGACTGCAGCACGCCAGGCCTCCCTGTCCATCACCAACTCCTGGAGCTTACTCAAACTCATGTCCATTGAGTCCGTGATGCCATCCAACCATCTAATCCTCTGTCATCCCCTTCTCCTCCTGCCTTCAATCTTTCCCAGCATGAGTGTCTTTTCAAATGAGTCAGTTCCTCGCATCAGATGGCCAAAGTATTGGAGTTTCAGCTTTAGCATCAGTCCTTCCAATGAATATTCAGGACTAATTTCCTTTAGGATGGACTGGTTGGATCTCCTTGCAGTCCAAGGGACTCTCAAGAGTCTTCTCCAACACCACAGTTCAAAAGCGCTTCAGCTTTTGTTATAGTTCAACTCACATCCATACATGACTACTGGAAAAACCAAAGCTTTGACTAGACGGACCTTTGTTGGCACCACTTACTAAAGACCAAAGAAAGAAACAGTGAAAGGTTGAGAATTATTTAATAGCAGATCTTCTTTTTAATACTAAAAAGGGAAATTTAGGCAAATTTTAAAGTCTGTCTTTACAGATTGTGGTAAAGTAAAAATTTTTAAGTAACAATGATCATTTTTTTTTTTATCATGTCAGCCAAAGATACACTTCCCAGCATCTTCCCTCTGCATTTGCCAAATAATTTTTCTAACCCGAACTCTAGCAATCCTAATCACCATCATCATCATCATCATCACAACAGCTACAGCTTATAGGTGCACCCACTTTGGGGCTTCCGAGGTGGCACTACTGGTAGAGAACCTGCCTGCCAATGCAGGAGACTGAGAGGCAGGTTCCATCCCTGAATTGTGAAGACTCTGTGGAGGAGGGCATGGAAACCCATTCCAGTATTCTTGCCTGGATAACGCTATGGACAGAGGAGCCTGGAAGGTCCATTGGGTCAGAAAGAGTCAGACACGACTGAAGCAACTCTTCACTCACATATGTACCCACTCTGGTCCCTGTTCTGACTATGTACATAAGTGCAATTCTTGCTATGAAATAGATGAAATTCTGCAAAGTCACATCTTCCTAAAAGGCCATCTTAATACCTAGGCTCAGATTGAACCTTCACTCTTCCTACTTCCCTAGTATATCACTTAGGACTTTGGGAGCCTTCCATTTACAAGTGCCAGAAAACCTTAAAATAGGATTAAAAAAGAAAAGACTCATATAACTAGAAATCCAGGTATGGCTACCTTCAGCAGAAACTTGATCTAGCAGCTCAATCCATGTAACATGAAATCTGTTTTTCTCTATCTCCCATCCTGCCTTCCTCAATGTTAGCTGCTCTAGAAGGTCCAGGTTCTTCCCTTGAGACAAAAAAAAAAAAAAGCTGCTTAGTTCCAGGTCTCCCATTTTCACCACAGCCCATTGAATGGCAAGGTCCTCAGGAGCCCCTGGATTCAATTCAGTGTTTTTGGCCCACCTTGTCATGAGTCCACCCCTATGCCATCACTGTCACAGAGGAGCAGGTGAGCTGAGGTGACTGGCTTAAGGGAACGGTTCACCATTTGAGCTCCACGTAAGATGACATGATGCGTGTCTCATGGATGAGACTGAAGCAGGAGTAACTTCACTAAAAGGAAAATCTTGGTGTTATTGTCAGGAAGAGGGAAGAGTAGAGGCTGGGTAAGAGGGGGTATCAGCACCAAAAATATATCTACTACACCTGCTAAGTATTATTCCCATATAGGTAAGAGAATCTAAAACTCTGATACAGCAATCTGCTCATGTGCACTCAGCTAAAGATAGTAAATAAAACACTTGATCCCTCATTCTGTCTTCACTCCCTGAAAAAAGGGGGAATAAAATGAATCCTAATCTGCAATTTAGAAAATCTTACTAAGAAATGTCATATTTAATTACTATGTATATAGATTTTCTTCTCTACAGGAGACCTATGGTGACCTGATGACCAGAATCCAAAATCCTCCAAAAAAGCAAAGACTGAATCTATGTGAGAGGAAAATGGGCACCAAGATGATGGTCCAAACAGTAGCGCTCTAATGTACTTTCCCTTCTTTATAGAGATTTCCATGTTAGTCAGACCATTTGTACCCATGCGTACCTTTATACTATGCATTTAAAAATGTTTTATACAAATGCTTTTAATCCTTTTATCAAGACTTTGTTGAATTGCCAAAAATATAACTATATTTGAAATTCTTCAAATATGAATAACTGAAATGTGTTAATTCTTAACACATTTGAGTTCAAGATTGTTATATTTGTTGACAATAATGTGCCCCAAATATGAGACTAAAATATAGAATACTGCACCATGTGCATTGATGAACCAAGTATGGGTCTGAATTTTTACCACACTTAACAACAACATGTTTAAACTTGAAGAAAAAAACAAAAGAGAGGAATTTTCTTTTTCATGTGTTAACAGAAGACTTATTTGGAATATTATTAGTGATGGTGGTTGGTTTACCATAAAAGTGCTATTTAACTTGTTTTTAAATGGAGTGGTGGGAAACACATTGGACTGGCGTGAAAGAAATTTGAGTTCTAGTCTAAACTCTGTCACTAACCAGCTGTGTG
This sequence comes from Cervus canadensis, assembly GCF_019320065.1. Lineage (NCBI taxonomy): Eukaryota > Metazoa > Chordata > Mammalia > Artiodactyla > Cervidae > Cervus > Cervus canadensis. Next base: position 61,549,780 of record NC_057391.1, on the reverse strand, counting down.
ACCTTGGACAAGTCACCACATTTCTGGGTTTCACTTTCCTTATCTGCACAATGTACAGGTTGGCAGGGATTATCTTTATGAGTTCCCAAGCCTGAACTTATTAGAATTTTGTGAAATAAGCATCCTAAGTAGAGGGGGCTCAATTTACCTAAATATCTAAAATGGAACACTGCCATCCATTCCCCGCCTCGGAAATTGATATCAGATGATGGAGATAGAAAGTTTGTAGGACAATTCTGGGTTTTACAAACAAATTTCCATGTACCTCTTTAATTTGCGATTACCTTAAGTAAGCAATCCCCTTTACACTTTTATTCAAAAATAACAAGCTGTGTTTGAAATGCCGGTATACACCATTTATTACGCTCTCCAACCCAAACATGAAAACATTTGTACTTATGTTATGACTTCACCTGGTGGCTTTCATTTTCCCCAACATAAAGACAGGGTGAAGCAAAGTAATAGAAAAATAGAAAACATCTTTGTCGGAAAATGAGATTGCAGCTGTGTAACCGGAGCACACAACCATAAATCAGAATGTCAAATCCAAAACACATGACTTTTTGCAAGTTCTCCATGTGCGCTCTAATGTGATTACAGCCTGGTTGCTATTATGATTTAAAACAAAGTCTTTCATGCTAGAAACAAAATGCGGAATGTGAGCCGCCTGGGGGAGAGAGCTGCAAGCTAGCTAGCGACATACCCCTTGCTGTCAGAGAGGTGGGCTACAGTATTTCCAGCACTGGTTTGTCAGGTGTGAGAGAACCAGAGGATACAAGAGGAACCTTGGCAGAGGTCTTAACATGAGGGACAAATTAGCCAGCAGTGTTCAGCTCAGCTTGACAATCTGAAATTAACTTCTTTCTCCCCCCTCCCCATCTTTTTTTTTTTTTTTCTAAGCAGAATCTTGAAGCCAAATACAAAGATTACAGAAGTCATTCTTTCCTGCCTATCACATAAACAAATGGCCCAGCTGTTATTGCTAAGATTCCAGTTTTAAACTTGGACTTTCTTGTATAAACTTCAATGTAATGGTATTTAAAGTGTCATAGGCAATAAGCATCTAATCCTACTCAATAAATTGTAGGCTCATTGCATGAACTCCTAGAGCTGTTAAAGACAGCTGTGCTTTTTTTGTAATTTAAGTCATTTCCAAATTGGGCAGCTCTCCAGGTGTATTTTCAGACAAACAATGTGTGCTAGAAAAAGTGATGTTCTGAGTCTTTCGGCAATGGAATAAACATAAAGGAGTAAAAGCAGAGATATAAGACAGTGCAAACATCATCCCTGATCACCCCAGGAAGGTAGGCATCAAGGTCAGGGTGCTAGGAAACTGTTCTTGTGTCCTTGGACTATTCAAATATGAGCCAGGACATTTTCCCCCAAGGACCTTTTGCAAGCCCAATTACTTTTGTAACTGGTTGCTGAGCCAATGCCATTGATGGGTACCAGGATGGAAGACAACAATTTAGTATTTCTCAAAATAGAACCATCAACTCCCAGAGCAAAGCCACAACCCTGAAGTAGAAAAAGCTCCTCCCACAGCTGATATTTAAAGTGTCAGGAGAAAATGGTTTCCACCCTGTGACATCATTGCCACAATCATCCTGAGACCATAGAATAAGACGGAATTACAAGACGTCATTTCAGCCTGTGTACTGTCTCTAAGAGGACCCACAACAAAAGCATTTAAAGATTAATTGGTTGTTATTTTATATCCAAATAATTATTAAGCATCAAATCAATCATTTTCTAGTTATAAGAGCTCTGGTGGATAGAACAGGGAGGGTGCTTATCTACATCCACCCCAAGCTGACCTTCCTACAATCTGCTAATGTACCTGAGTAGGAAGAAGCCCACATTCTTCCGCACCAGGGTTAAATGCTGATGTGTGGTCTCCAGGGATACCACTGCCAAGATCTGCCTCTTGGACCTGATTCCAGAGGATTGCTGTTGTAGTTGCTTCACTTTGCTGGTTGTTTTCATCGTCAGCGGTTGGTTTGCACCTACAAGATCTTCTTGCCCACCTTTGTTCTGTCCTGGGCATTATCTTTTGAGCTAGACACATCTGATGTCTACCTCCCTCTCAACAGTGCAGAGAAAAGCACAGGCAAAACATAAATCACAGACCTGGAGCCCACAGTGGAGTTCCCCTGAGTCCCTCTGTGGTGGGTTGAACTTCATCATAGACAAACTAGGCCTGAAATGAATCAACACCTCTTTCAGTTGCTGGAACATAACCCAAGCTCACAGGTGGAGGCAATTTCAAGCAATGACTCAGGATTGCTTTTGGCCTAGGTGGACAGCTGGGCAGCTACACCTAGTCCCAAAACTCTTAGAAATGACCTTCTGAATATCTGCCCCCACACAACCCCCAAAATGACAGTTCCTCATGCAAAGTAGAAAATTCCTGCTGAGAAACTTTTAAGCTAAGGCTTAATAATTAGCATTTCCCTTCATCTCGGGCTACTGGTGATATTCCCACTGTCCCTCTTTGAGAATGTTCAGACCTGTCACCTCCGAGGAAAGCTTCACCTCAGGCAAAAGCAGTGGTCCGCTTGTTTCCGGCTCCATAGAGTGAAACCCCACAGGCTTTGTTCAGTTTTGAGGGGAAACTCAACAGCTCTGAACAGATTAAAGACCTAACCAAAAAATGTCCAGAAACAACTAATCTCTCAGTGTCACTTCAAACAAGTATAACATACCAGACACATGGTATTTATCAAACAATTTAGTCTCTCAGCTAGCCAACCTATTGGGTCCTATTTCTCTCATTTAAAAAGTCTCTAAAAGCCTACAGAAGTCTTGTCAAAACTACAAGTGATAGTATTCAGAATTTTATTCTCATGGCAATTTACCCAATACAGGTAGCATTTTTCAATGTGTGCATGACGAAACCACTCTTTAATTTTCACGAAAGTATCTTGAAAGGAAGGACATGCCCCATAGAATGGAATGGTGGGTAGGTTTTTTTTTTTAAGCTAAAAGCTGAAGAATGAAATTATTGAAACCATCTTCTGTTCCTACTTTAATTTTCACCAGCTTTTTGCTAGTTTACTTTAACAAGTAATGTTTGATTGAATTCAGGCCTGCTTTTGTTTACAAAATGAACCAGAGCCAGCAAGTCATGGCCTGGCTAATTTGCACATCCAGTGCCTTGGTCTCCTCCCCTTTAAACAGAAATCTGGAGTTTGTGATTTATTGTTGATTTGGTTAGTTCAAATGATTTTGATGGTCAAAATCTACTTTCCACCCCATCCTTGAGATTTTCACCAAAAGTACCCCATCTATGTCTACTGTACAAGGCAGAAATGATCCCCCTGCCCCAAATAAATGCAAAGTACATCTCTTTAACTCCCAAGATTTCAGATGCCAACAAAAGAAACTGAGAATGAGAATCCACAGATGGAAGAAGGGAAAAGCAGGGTCCATACAGCATTTGCTTTAGAAACTAAACTGACCCTTTGTGAAGAATTGTGTTCTGAGGGCAAAGTAAAGTGATCCTTGTTGCTGACAGCTCTCTTGGAGGCTTTACGCACCTCCTTGTTTGCCAGTCAGGTAAACCAGTGCTTCTCAAATGCAGCAGAGCATCAGAATCACCTTGGAAGCCCTATTTCTGAATCTCTCCTTCTGGAAATTCTGATTTAAATTCTGATCTGTATGTTCACAGAGTACTCCCAAATGGTTCTGGATATCTACCAAGCTCTGAAACATGGGTCTAGTCTTTATGCATGTGAAATGTCAACCCAGCCAGCCAGTCTCATTTCTTCCTCTGGTTGACTTCTCTACTGAAAATCTGAAGGTTTCTTCTTCAAGGTTGTGAAAATGGGGTGGTGCTCCTTATATAGTCAGATGAGAGTAAATATATAGAGGGGGTAATCTGCCCCACACTACTGTTGGGGTTGCTCTTCAAGATCTCGACAGAATGCTGGCAATCACGTGGCTCTCACATGCCCACGGTCTGTCCTTAGCATTCTGTCTCCATTCAACCTTCCACTCTCCTAATCGTGAGGCAAAACATACCCAGTCTTCCCCACGCCATGTAATCTGCTACCTCTTTTGTGATCTACCCTTTTTCTTTTGGGTTGCCTATTTAAATGGAAACTCATTTGAAATAAAAAGGGAATTTACCCGAGAGTATGGGTATTGAGGGAATGACTGTTAGCTCTGAAAGGAAAAGAACCATAGCAACTTACTTATCCCTGTATCTCCAAATCAGAGCCTAGTGTACTCCACATGGCAGATGTTCAGTCAATATCTATTGAATAGAAACAAATGGATGGCCAAAGTTCAATGTGCTCTTAGAGGTAACTTTAATAACCTATGACTTTTTAGAATGCACTTTAACCATATGGAGGGCTTCCCTGGTGACTCAGAAGATAAAGCATCTGCCTGCAATGCAGGATACCTGGGTTCGATCCCTGGGTTGGGAAGATCCCCTGGAGAAGGAAAAGGCAACCCACTCCGGTACTCTTGCTTGGAAAATCCCATGGACAGAGAAGCCTGGTAGGCTACAGTCCATGGGGTCTCATCTAAGAGTTGGACACGACTGAGCAACTTCACTTTCACTTTCTTTTAACCATATGGAATCATAAAATTTTAGGGCTAGAAGGGCTAATGAGGTCATGAAAGTTATGGTCTTTCCAAGGTCATCAGCACATGAATGGCAAATCTCAGACTAGTAAAAAATCCAATGTTTATTATTATTTTTATGGTTTTGTTCTGCCTTGTTAGTACTTATCTCTAAAACAATTACTAATGCTTCCTATGATAGGATAGGAGAAGATAGGTAAGGAAAAGATACCTAAAAAAATACCTAGAAGTGTCTCTGACATGTGGCAAACACTACATTTAAGCTTTCATTGTTTTATTATATTATACAACATTCCCTTTACAAGTCAGATGCCTGATTTCTAAATCATCCATAATCTGACCCAATTTTGTCAGTGGAACTGGACTTTCCACTGTTCACCTTGCAATGCAATTCTGACATTAACTATCCCAGGTTAGGTCAAATTTCACTGTCAAGAGCACAGTCCTCCGCAGGACTCCTCTCACTTCAGACTCCAGCCACAAGCTCTGAAGTTCTCAGGCCACTTGCACTTCTGACCAACCGACTACAAATTCAGGGGTTTTCACTACAACCTCAGGTTTAAGAATTCAAGAAGTACCCGTAGAACTCACAAAAGAACTGTATTTATGGTTGCAGTTATATGTAAAAGATATAAATCAGGATCAGGCAAATGATGAGACATATAGAGCCAGATCTGGGTGGGTCCCAAAGCAAAGTTTCCATTCCCCTCAGAACCCATCACCCTCCCAGCATACCAGTATGTATCACTAACCAGGAAGCTCACTTGAGTCGCAGATGTCCATAGTTTTTACTGGGGTCTCATTGCATAGGTACAATTGATTGAATCATTGATTGACGATTCAATCACAAGATTGAACTGAATCTCCAGCATCCTTCCCTTCCTTGCATATCATGTTGATATCACATGAGTCAAGCCCTAATGCTCTAATCACGTGGTTGGCTCTTCCAGAGTAGATAACCCCATTCTGAGTTTCCTCATGAGCATAAACTCAGGCATATTTCTGGGTTCTACCAGGAGTATCAAAAACACTAATTACTCAGTAAATCTCAAGAATTTGGAGTTTTCCTCCTAGAGACCAAAGTGTAGCCAAATTCTTTATTATACAATGGGCCTCTACTCCAATATGACTGGTCTTCTTGGTATGCTCAGGCCATGATCAGTTCTAGGTCAGCTTCTTGTATTGTATGTATCTCAGCACTTCGTTTTGGTTATATTCATCATATTTGTAATTACTTGTTCTTTGTCTTCATCATTAGACTGTAAGATCTGTAAGAGCAAGGATCATGTCTGTCTTATTCATTACACTTGGCCTTAGACTGGTCCAATAACATAGTTAATATAATTAAATACTTTCGATGAGTGAATTCCATCTCTATTACTTTATTAACAGGTATGGAAAGGAAATTTGCAAACTTAAAGCTAGCACCAGGGCCACAGTAGCTGCAATAGAAGCAGGTATGAATAAACAATAGAATAGTCAAGAGAATCTCCAAGTCACTGAAAAAAATGCAAAGTCTATTTGAAACATACTTTACCTCAAATCCTATTGTGGTTACAAAGAGAAACTTGGAGAAATGTGATGTGAGACAAAAGGCACACACAAAAAGAAAATTTCTATATTTTTCACCCTGAAGGTGCTAATGATGGTTGCAGGGAAGAAGAGATGTTGATTTTCTTCTTCACTCGACTTCTAATTGAATTTTATTCACCTAGCAAGAAATCAAGGTCTACAGAGCAAGACCATATCAGATCTTCTGTGCTTCCAATCCTTCGATGGCTTCCTACTGCAATTAGAATAAAATCAAACTCACAACAGTATCTTTCAGATCCTACACAATCTTGTTCTACCTTTTCTTCCTACCTTTCCTCCTTCCTCCCTCTTGAAACTTCTTTCCTCATCATCAGCCACAATGACTTTCTTTTAATTTCCTCTTATTTCAGCTTTTTCAGAGCCTTTGCATAGGCTATGGAATAGTCACTGTGCCCCTCCTTACTCCATTCCCACACAGAATGAATCATGTCTGTTTGCATCCACACCCCTTTGCAATGAGACTTTGCTGCTCCTCCCATCAAGTAATAGAGACCAGTTTCCCTCTTCTTAATCTGGACTAGACTTCTGAGGCATATAATGCAATATAAGTAACATTCTGAAACTTCTGAAACCAGGTCTTAAATGTCCTTGTATCTTCCACTTTTGTTCCCAATAACCCAACTGCTAAGTAAAAGTATTCAGACATCCTGCTAAGAAAGAGCACACATGCAGATATGGAGGCCTAAAAAGATGCCACATGAAGAAGCAGCAAGGTATTTTAGCTGATAGTCAGCATCAAGACCCAGATACATAAATGAGGCCACCTTGTGCTTTCCAATTCCATCTGAGCTGGCACTATATGGAGCAGAAGAGCCATCCTGGCTGGGCCCTGCCAAATTCCTGACTCACAAAAATTTTTAACAATGAGATTGTTATGGCCATTTTAAGTTTATTTTATTTTTAAATTTAAAATATAGCAAACATTTTTTAGTTTACAGTTCTATGGGTTTCAACATATGCAAAGATTTTTGAAGCCACCAACACAAATGAATTCAGAAAAGTCTAACATTCTAAAACATTTTCTTGTACTACTCCTCAAGTAGTCTTAACTCCATTCACATCAAGTACTAGCAATTACTGTTCTCTTTAAAACTATAGTTTTGCTTTTGTCAGGGTCATATAAATGGAATCATACAATATTCAACATTTTGAGGCTGGTTTCTTTCAAGTAGCATGATACATTTGAGAATCACTCATGTTGTATGCACTAATAGTTTGTTACTTTTTGTTGCTGAGTAGTATTCTACTATATGGATTTACTAGCCATTGAAGTAGTTTGTGAATATTTCCAGTTTCTGGTGATTTTTAACAATGCTATTTTAAGCATTTATGTGGAGGTTTCTGGTTGAAAATAGCTTTTTATTTCTTTGGCTAAATAAAGTATGATTGCTGGATTATGTGCTACGTGTATTTTTAACTTGTAGGAAACTACCAGAGTGGCTCTACCACATTGCATTCCCACCAGCAGTGCATGAGAATTCTTGTTGTATTCTGACATCCTTGTCAGCATTTGCTATTTTCAGAATTTTTATTTTGGTTATTCTAATAGGCATATAATAGTAACTCACTGTGGTTTTAGTTTGCAATTCTCTTCCCTGGTGGGTCAGCAGTACAGAACCAGCCTGCCAATGCAGGAGACATGGGTTTGATCCCTGGTCAGGAAGATCCCTGGAGAAGGAAATGGCAACCCACTCCTGTGTTCTTGCTTGGGAAATCCCATGGACAGAGGAGTCTGGCAGTCTACAGTTCATGGGGTCACAAAGAGTCAGGCATGACTGAGCGACTAAACAACAAAAATGACTATTAATGTTGCATATCTTTTCACGTACTTATATTTGCCCTCTGCATATTCTTTTTGGCAAAATGTTAGCTCAAATACTTTGCCTATGTTTTATTGAGTTCTTTGTTTTCTTATTGTCAAGTTTTATAAGTTCTTTATATTTTTTTGGATACAAAGCCTTTGCCAAATATGTGATTTGCAAACATTTTCTCCCAATCTGCTGCTTTTAATTTTCTTATTGACATCCTTTGAAGAGCAAAATTTTAAATTTTGGTGAAGTAAAATTTACTTTTTTTGTTCTTAGGTTGTTCTTTTGGTTTAGTATCTAAGAATTCTTTGCCTTGCTCAAGGTCAATGAGATTTTTATCCTATAATTTTTTCCAAGAGGTTTAGAGTTCTACATTTAGATATTTTTTATATAAGATGTGAAGGGTGGATTGAAGTCCTAAATATATTTTATTAGATTTATACCTAAATGTTTCGATCTTTTAAGTTATGTGTTACTTTTTAAAAGGCTTTCTGTTTCCAACTGTTCTATATTGAAATTTAGAAAGACAATTGATTGTTGGATGTTGACCATCCAAAAACTGTGACCTTGCATAGTTTCTGTCTTCCTTTCTTATCTGAATACCTTTTGTATATTTTTCTTGCCTTATTGTATTTGCTAAAAGTTCTAATATGACATTGTTCAGGAGTGGTGACGGTATTCATTTTGCCTAATTCTTGCTCTTAGGGAGAAAGCATTCAATCTCTTCACACTAAGTATTATATTAGTATAGGGCTTTGTTGATGCCTCTCTAATTTGGCTTGCTGAGAGTTTTAAATTATGATGGTTGCTGAGTTTTGTCCAGTGCTTTTTCTTCATCTACTTAAAAAACTATGTTTTCTCCTGTTTTCCTATTAATCTACTGAAAGTTGCTCAATCGTGTCCAACTCTTTGCAACCCCATATTGTGACTGAACAGTCCATGGAATTCTCCAGGCCAGAATACTGGAGTGGGTAGCCTTTCCCTTCTCCAGGGGATCTTCCCAACCCAGGGATCGAATCCAGCTTTCCCGAATTACAGGCGAATTCTTTACCAGTTGAGCCACAAGGGAAACCCAATTAACTAAGCTAAGCTAAGTCTATTAGTGAGTTACATTAATTTATTTTTGAATACTTCTGGGATAAACCCCTTTTTGCAATGGTACGTAACTAATTCTTCTTTTATATCACTGGACTCAATTTGCTAATATTTTGTTGAGAACTTTTGTATCTTCATTCATGAAAGATATTGGTCTGTCATTTTCTTGTACTAATTTTGTCAAGATTTGATATCAAGGTATCACCGGCCTCATAAACTGAGTTGAGAAGTAGCCCCTTCCTGTTCTGTTTTCTTGAAGATATTTTTACCTCTGGCTACAATTCAACCTGTATATATATATATATATGAGGAAAAGCAAAAATAAAAAGTGGGAAAGTCACTGCTGGGTTGTTTCTTGAGTCCTGCTTGCTTCTGTCAATCTTTCAGAGTCTCCTGATAATTATTTTACATATTATCCATGATTTTTTAAAAATCTTTATTAGAATACAGTTGATTTACAACGTTGTGTTAGTTTCAGGTATACAGCAAAGTGAATCTATTATACATATACACATATCCAATCTATTTTTATTCTTTTTCCATATAGGCCATTACAGAATATTTAGTAAAGTTCCCTGTTCTATGGTAGGTAGGTCCTACCATAGGTATGGTAGGTCCTTATTAATTACATATTTTATATATAGTAGTGTGTATTGTACAATATGGGGATACCATAACAGGGATCTAGTTACTGTTTTAAGCCACTGAATTTTGGAGTTGTCTGTTTTTTATGCAGTGATAGATAACAAATAACAATTCTCATTCTTCACGATCTTGATCCTGTTTGTCCTTCAGGTCCCAGCTTAAATGTTAGTTCCTCAGAGAAACTTTCTCTAATGGTTGAATCAGAACTATATCTTAGCAATTAATCTTATTATCCTACTCGTTTTCCTTCATAAGCCTTTGTCGATATATAATTATTTTATTCGTTCCTGTCCTTGCATTATTAGCCAGTGTAAAGTGAGTATTTAGCATGGTGCTTGGCACATAGTATGCACTCAATAAACATTGCTGAATGAATTGAGGAATTAATTTTCTTAAAAAGAATGAGTAAATGAATGTACAAAAGTACAGCTTATAATTCTGGAGAAGTATCTTCACATGCAAAAGGCAGAATAGATATTGTTAAGCAGTTCAAAAGCTAATAAAATTCCTCTCATTAAAAATTAAGCTTCCTTTTCTTTCTGTTTGATCGATGGTAGAGGTAAACACTAAACAGTAGCTAGCCTTCATCTTCTATTTAGTATATATACACATACATACATGTGTGCACATATATACATATACATTTATAACATGTTTGTATTTATAATACATTAGACATGATATATATACATGAAATATATAGATAGATATTTATCATCCTGCTTTTCTTGCCTTCCAGATGTTTTTCCACATTCTTTGTAAACTCCTTGGATTCTTTTATTTTCTTATATTCATGAGATTTTAATTTCTTTGCTTAAAGAATTGAGCCCCCATCATTCCTTCCTTACCTTTATGCTTGACCCTAGTTACCCTAGAAAAATCTTGTACCTTCTACATCCCATTGCTTCTGGGACTCTTTATGGTCCCTCTTTCAAACCTCATTACTTCATCTTGTCCACAGCTCTCTGATGTGATCCATTGCTTTAAATCTGGTTTTTGTTTTTTCATCCACTACCCTTGGACCAGATGTTTTGGAACTTCCCATACTTCCTGGGCTCACCCCAGCCCTTACCTCAACTTTGATTCTAATTCCCCTTTAATTAGAGCCCTCAAAGTGCAGAGAAACCACACCCACTCCAATACCAGTCCCTGCTAGTAGAGTTTCAACCTGGGCACAGTCTCTGCTTGCCTGGGAAGGAAGATTTGCCACCTAGTTTGTTACAAACATAATATGAGAGGCAATAGCAAGGACTCAATATGGAATAACTCACGTGGTCCTGCTGACTTTATTGACTGCATTACAATTTAATCCACTGTGAGAAAGGTCTTTGATTTTAATCATTACTGGAACTAAATTTTTCTGCCTTTCTAAAAGATGACATGAGCCATCATTTAACTTTTTTGTTGATATCATTTTAAAATTAATTATCTAGTAGATGATTAGAGAGTTAGAAGCCCAGAGCTTAGTAAATTGAGAAAGCCTATTTCTCTCCTGAAATGCCCCAAATTGCTATAGGTTTTCTGTAGGTTGGTTAGTGGTGGTGGTGGCATATTTGTTTTTGTTCTTTTCCTACTCCTTGTAGTTTTGTTGTTTTTTCCTTTCCTAAGCAGAAAAGGAAATTCATTTTCTGTTAAAATGTCCTTATTAATTAATTTTCTCTTAAAGTATCTAAAAATTGCTTTTAATTTGCTATAAACATTAGAGGGGAAAAAACCCATTATTCAATTTAATTACCAACTTTTATTCTTTCTTTTGACTTTTAGTGCTTATCTATGGCTTGAAACAGTACTTACCTTGAGAGATTTGTGAATATCGAATGTATAAAAAATATGTAGGAGAGTACCTACGCTTAGCAAATCCTCAGGAAACATTAGCTACTGTGGTCTTTGCTTTTCTCCTTTGTCCTATAGACAGTCCAACTCTGCATTTGCAGCTCCCATTTGACAGCTTCTCCTGGATATTCTACTTATACCTCAAATTACAGACTTGAATTTACCATATTCCTTCACCCCCACCCAAATCTGTTCTTCCTCCCGTGTTCCTTAATTCTGTCACTAGTACCATTTTACTATCACAGGCTTATATTTTTCAAGACACCTTTAAATTTTCTCTCAACCAAAACAATTCCTTTCTATTCTCTTTTGTAATATTTGTTAAGACTTTACTTTCCTCTCTATAACCTACCTCATCTGTGCTAATGCCATAGTTTCTGGACAAATAAAATACTATGATAATTCCCTTTATTTCTAGCTTCTGAAATATATTCTACTTCTTTAGATTATTTCCCCTAAAGAACATGCCTGATAATGTCTCTCTCCCACTCAGCAACAACTATGCTGAATTAAGGGATTCCCAGGTGGCACAGTGGTAAAGAATCTGTCTGCCAAGGCAGGAGATGCTGAAGAAATGGGTTTGATTCCTGGGTCGGGAAGATCCCCTGGAGGAGGAAATGGCACCTCACTCCAGTATTTTTGCTTGAAAAATTCCGTGGACAGAGGAGCCTGGTGGGTTATATAGTCTATGAGGTCTCAAGGAGTCGGACACGACTGAGCAACTTAATGTACACACACTCTCCAGGCCCAATCAACCACTGCAGTCTGCCTCAGTAGCCCCTTCAGGCTTTGTAGCCTCCAGACAAGTTATTTAACGTACGCTAAAAGAAAACATGATCATATTCTAACTAAAAAAACTTTTTCTCTATTTAAATCCACGAGATGCAGCAAGTGGGCTTTGATCACCTCTGTCTGGGCTTCTAAGAAGTCTCTTTCCTTGGCTTTTAACAGATTCTTGGCTTTATTCTGGATTGATGAGATTGTCAAATAGCTGAGTTCCTTATAAGTGAAGTTTCCTGCCATTAAAAAAAACATACGATACACAGCCACACGTTCACACCGCAAACAGATACACACATACATACAGACATGCTAAGGAATACCTTGGAATTTCAACAGTATTCATTCTTTGCCTCAAATGCAGTAGACACCAAAGAAATACTTTTCTATTTCCCTTTACATTAGACATATTTGCAACTTGAGAACAAGAGCCAGTGTTGGTTTTCAGACAGAATCCATTTAATTAATCATGCTATTTGAACAGCTGGGGAGGCCATATATTTATATAAGAGCTTAACATTCTTTCAAAAATTGTCAAATATGAATCAAAATAATATTATTCCACTTTTTAATGATATACTATTTGTCTTTAGATTTTATTCACACCTAACTTTATAAATCAATATTTCCAGTCTTCGAGACACATTATTACCTATCTTTAAATGCTTCTAAAAGTGCCGTCTTATGTAGTTTGGTAAAATAGAGCTAAAGTTCTGTTTACTACAGGGACTCATTTGGAAAGTGAGGTATTTTCTAATTTTCATTTCTAAATTTGACAAAGCAATGGACAGAGTAGAGAAGAAATACCTTGATAAAATTATATTCCTCTTGATAATCACCAGGAAAAAGATGAAATTTTCTCATTAAAACGGATAAATTTTGTCTTTTTCAATGCAGCAGCATAAACTCCACATAGAAAACTGTACTTTAAATCTCCCAAGCACACAGTTTTAAAGAAAAATATTAAAACATGTAAAATAATAGCAAAAATAAGTGGGAAAACTTTATAAACCTAATTTTAATTCTGGATTCTAGCTTCTATTCCTAAAGTGAAGGCAAATTTGAAAGAGAAACTTTGATTCTGCCAGAGATCATGAGGTAGGAAGCTCTGCTGCTGTCAGTTCGGTCTCTTAGTCGTGTCTGACTCTTTGTGACCCCATGGACTGCAGCACCCCAGCCTTCGATGTCCATCACCAACTCCTGAAGCTTACTCAAACTCATGTCCATCCAGTTGCTGATGCAATCTAAACATCTCATCCTCTGTCTTCCCCTTCTCCTCCCACCTCCAATCCTTCCCAGCTTTAGGGTCTTTTACAAATGAGTCAGTTCTTAGCATCAGGTGGCCAAAGTATTGGAGTTTCAGCTTCAGCATCAGTCCTTCCAATGAATATTCAGGACTGATTTTCTTTAGGATTGACTGGTTGCATCTCCTTGCAGTCCAAGGGACTCTCAAGAATCTTCTCCAACACCATAGTTCAAAAACATCAACTCTTTGGTGCTCAGCTTTCTTTATAGTTCAACTCTCACATCCATACATGACTACTGGAAAAACCATAGCTTTGACTAGATGGACCTTTGTTGGCAAAGTAATGTCTCTGCTTTTTAATATGCTATCTAGGTTGGTCATAGCTTTTCTTCCAAGGAGCAAGTGTCTTTTAATTTCATGGCTGCAGTCACCATCTGCAGTGATTTTGGAGTCCCAAAAAATAAAGTCTGTCACTGTTTCCATTGTTTCCCCATCTATTTGCCATGAAGTGATGGGATCAGATGCCATGATCCTAGTTTTCTGAATGTTGAGCTTTAAGCCTACTTTTTCGCTCTCCTCTTTCACTTTCATCAAGAGGCTCTTTAGTTCCTCTTCACTTTCTGCCATAAGAGTGGTGTCATCTGCATATCTGAGATTATTGATATTTCTTCCAGCAATCTTGATTCCAGCTTGTGCTTCATCCAGCCCAGCATTTCACATGATGTACTCTGCATATAAGTTAAATAAGCAGGGTGACAATATACAGCTTTGGCATACTCTTTTCCCAATTTGGAACCAGTCTGTTGTTCCATGTCCAGTTCTAACTGTTGTTTCTTGACCTGCATACAGATTTCTCAGGACGTAGGTCAGGTTGTCTTGTATTCCCATCTCTTGAAGAATTGTCCACATTTTGTTGTGACACACACAGCCAAAAGCTTTGGCATAGTCAATGAAACGCAAGTAGATGTTTTTCTGGAACTCTCCTGCTTTTTCTATGTTCCAACAGATGTTGGCAATTTGATCTCTGGTTCCTCTGCCTTTTCTAAATCCAGCTTGAACATCTGGAAGTTCACAGTTCACATACTGTTGAAGCCTGGCCTGGAGGATTTTGAGCATTACCTTGCTAGCATGTGAGATGAGTGGAATTGTGCAGTAGTTTGAACATTCTTGGCATTGCCTTTCTTTGGGATTGGAATGAAACAGACCTTTTCCAGTCCTGTGGCCACTGCTGTGTTTTCCAAATTTGCTGACATATTGAGTGCAGCACTTTCACAGCATCATCTTTTAGGATTTGAAATAGCTTAACTGGAATTCCATCACCTCCACTAGCTTTGTTTGTAGTGATGCTTCCTAAGGCCCACTTGACTTCACATTCCAGTATGTTTGGCTCTAGGTGAGTGATCACACCATCATGGTTATCTGGGTCATGAAGATCATTTTTGTACAGTTCTTCTGTGTATTCTTGCCACCTCTTCTTAATATCTTCTGCTTCTGTTTGGTCTGTACCATTTCTGTCCTTTATTGTGCCCCTCTTGGCATGAGATGTTCCCTTGGTATCTCCAATTTTCTTGAAGAATCTTTCCCATTCTATTGTTTTCCTCTATTTCTTTGCACTGATCACTGAGGAAGGCTTTCTTATCTCTCCTTGCTATTGTTTGAAACTCTGCATTCAAATGGGTATATCTTTCCTTTTCTCCTTTGCCTTTCACTTCTCTTCTTTTCACAGCTATTTGTAAGGCCTCCTCAGACAACTGTTTTGACGTTTTGCATTTCTTTTTCTTGGGGATGGTCTTGATCACCACCTCCTGTACGATGTCATGAAACTCCATCCATAGTTCTTCATACACTCTGTCTATCAGATCTAATCCCTTAAATCTATTAGTCACTTCTACTGCATAATTGTAAGGGATTTGATTTAGATCATACCTCAATGGTCTGACTTCCCTGGTGGCTCTGATGGTAAAGCGTCTGCCTACAATGTGGGAGACCCAGGTTCAATCCCTGGGTCAGGAAGGTCTCCTGAAGGAGAAAATGGCAACCCACTCCAGTATTCTTGCTTGGAAAATCCCATGGATGGAGGAGCCTGGTAGGCTACAGTCCATGGGGTCGCAAAGAGTCAGACACGACTGAGGGACTTCATTTTCACTTTCAATGGTCTAGTGGTTTTCCCTACTTTCTTCAATTTAAGTCTGAATTTGGCAATAAGGAGTTCATGATCTGAGCCATAGTCAGCTTCTAGTCTTGTTTCTGCTGACTGTATAGAGTTTCTCCATCTTTGGCAAAGAATATAATCAGTCTGATTTTGGTATTGACCATCTGGTGATGTCCATGTGTAGAGTCTTATCTTGTGTTGTTGGAAGAGGGTGTTTTCTATGACCAGTGCATGGGTAATGGTTTAAATGCAAGTCACTTATCAACACTTCAACTTTAGGCCCAGCCAGTGTGGTCAAAAGCCATTAAAGGGCAGTCTCCGTGAGACTACATTTAGGGATAAAGGGAAGGCTAGGCAACTCAGACATGGCATGGTCGATTTTAATTTTCTGCCTTTGCAGAATAAGTTCTTTCTTTGCAGAATAAGACTATTATGGTTAGCAGTTTGCAGGGCTAATGCCATGTGACTTTGACAGTTATGTTAGGATTTCAGTGGTGGTAGGAAATATGCTCTTTACTATGAGGATAAGGCAAGAAGATGTCCACTGCAGACTGATGCTCAGAAAAAGCCAAGACTTTTTATGCCCTAACTCAGCCATGAGATGCCAGTGAGTCAATAACTAATGTATACATACCCACATACCTCTCAGACTGTCTTTGCCTTTTTGTTCTATCTCTGCTTTTTTTCCAGTTGTTTGATTAAAGACATTTCTTGTCAAAGCTATGGTTTTTCCAGTAGTCTTGTATGGATGTGAGAATTGGACCATAAAGAAGGCTATGTGCTGAAGAACTGATGCTTTCAAACTGTGGCGCTGGAGAAGACTCTTGAGAGTCCCTTGGACTACAAGGAGAACACCAGACAATCCTGAAGAAAATCAACCCTGAATATTTATTGGAAAGACTGATGCTGAAGCTCCAATACTTTGGCCACCTGATGCAAAGAGCCGATTCACTGGAAAAGACCCTGATGCAGGGAAGGATTGAAGGCAAGAGGAGAAGGGGATTACAGAGGATGAGATGATTTGATGTTATCAATGACTCAATGGACATGAGTTTGAGCAAACTCCAAGAAATGGTAAAGGACAGGGAAGCCTGGGGTGCTGCAGTCCATGGGGTTACAAAGAGTTAGCCATGACTTAGTGACTGAACAACAACTCTGTATAGGAAGAAGAGGGGTGTGTGTTACTGGGTTCTCTGTTCTACAACCCAGTAGGGGTGGTTCTGGCCCCTACCACTGTCCGAGACGGAACTGAGCACTGGATGAAAGAAACTTATCTCAGAAGACTGAGAGCCAGTCCCCACCCTCTGAATTTTAATAATACAAAAGAGGAAATGCAGATGTGTCTGAAAGTATGAGCTTCAGAATAAAAATATTGATCTCCTACATGAACTCAGCAGGCGCAGGTCAAGTGAACCTTAATGTTAATCATTCATTCATTCTACAGATATTAATTGAATACTAATTATCAGGCAAGTTCCTAAGCATTAGAGAAATTAAAGTCAGCAAGACTCAACCCCATCTCTGCTCTCATGGAGCTCTCAAAATAGTGGTAAACAGAGACCATCAAATAAGACATAATATCAAATTGATGCTATGATGTGAAGAACATGGTAATATGAGAGCTTATTACAACTGCATATGGCACAGTCAGGAAGGGAAGTGTTTTATGAGGAAGACAGAGACGGAGCAGGACAGGAGGAAACCATGTGACCATGAGGAAACAGTTTTCCATGCTGGATGAAGGAGCATGTTGAGAGGCACTGAGAAAAGGCCCGTGTGCCAGGAATAGAGAAAGAATGGGGATGTGATGGCAATTGAAATATGATGAGGAGAGAGGCCCAGACTCCACATAATTTGTAGGCTTGCTGATGAGTTTCATTTTGAGTAGAAAGGAAGGGTAGCATGTACTTTGAGCTAATTACACAGAAGCATCATGTCCAGTACAGACAGAGGCAAGATAGACCTGCAAGGTCTAGAGTCCCATCTAGTTGAATATAGTAAAGGCACACCCATCCTCCCAGGGTACATTAATTGCTGGGGACAGCAATATTAAGTGATGGCTTCTTGAATAGAAGCCAAACCACTACTTGGTTAAAACAGGGAAGTTTTGACTAGCTCCACTAATAAATAATGAACCCAATATCCTTTGCCTGGCCTTCACTCTTTCACATAAATTCAATATGTTAATGCATCTGTAACAAATTAAGTGTCTCTTAAAAGTCCCTTAAAAGTCTCCAAATCTTTTAAAATTTAGAGTGCCTATGGAAAACAAATAAGCAAAATCCTTGACCTTTTTGCTATTCATAAGTAAGATCAATGGAATACTCCGAGAACTCAGAAACCTTTCTATTCCCAGAATTTTTTTTAAAGGAATTTGCTTTTATAAACCCAAAGCAAAATTGGAAATTTCTTTCAAAAAACTAACTTGCTTGGTTAGCTTTTGATAACGAAGTCAGGAAAATACTAATAATATATGCCAGTCTCAATGCAGAATAACCTAATCTCCAAAACTCACACTGGTATTTGACATACCCTAGACAATCCTTGGAATCTAAGAGTAGCAATTTAGGTTGTTTATTCTTACATAATGGGAAAGGAGGAGGAGAAGCATTTCTACTTCCCATTAGTCAGTGTCACATGTCCCTCCTGTGTTCTGCTGAGCATTTTCTATAATAACCCATTAAGCTGATCTGTAACCACCAATAAAATACCTGAGACCATGCATGAAATCCAACCAGGACCTTGGAGCAGAGAAATAACAAGAAGATAGTCTTCTGTAAGCATGTTTTACATAACAAATTTTATTTTATTTTATTTTGAAAAAAAAGAATGAAGACTGGGAAAGGAAATGCTATTAAAGAATGACCATAAGGAGTCAGCAATTTCTGAGTTTTTCAATTAAGTTGCCCATTTTAAGGCTATTACACTGCTCCCTGAATCAAAAGGATTAACAATTTCCCTCTTAGCAATTAGAAAGGTAGAATTTTACCATGGAAGCACATGGGGGACGACTGTACAAGAAGTTAGAATTAACTAAATCTCCACTGAGGACCACCCAAGAGGAGCTAAATGAGGGGTTACTTTCAAGTGGGGCTGGGATCAAAGATTGAGGGAGATTAGAACCAATAGGAGGTTAAAGGAAAACATCTGGTCCTTCACCGTAATCACCAATAGAGAGGTGGATCTTCCTTGGGGGAGGAGCGGCCCATCTGACCACCGACCATACAACATGCCATAGAATGCTGGCTCCACAGGGGAGGCTGCCTCTGTCATTCTGCAGGAAATGCGCTCAAAGCTTCAGAAAAATTAATGCGGGTCTTTCTTCATGAGGCAGAATGCAAATGTACCATTCAGCATTGGGGTTTGAAAGACATTTTTTCCCCCTGTTGGGGCAACTTAACCATGCTGCAGATTGAGTATAACCCCCTCCACAGACTTCCTCTCATGAAACCCATCATTGTGAATCATGCAGGTGGACACTGACTTTGGGGGGAGCAGCTTCGAGCGAGGCCATCAGAAAAGGAGGTGATGCATGATTTTAATTAGCCTGCAAGCTTTGGCTTATATAATAAATAACCATGTCTGTTTAGTCAAGAGATGTTAAAGTCCTGGGGAGAAAATGGAAATATTCAGAAGAAATAAGGGAGAGGGGAAGTTCCTATATTTTCCTAATAAAGAAGTCTTTGATGAAAAGAACACTTTATGTTAGAATGTTCCTGCTTTTTGCAGAGGAGCTTACTTTTACATGGTTTCTATACAAAGTGTAATTCTACCTTATTTCTTATTCTTCAGAAGGTCCTGTACAATCAATCACCCAAAGGAATGAGAAAACAACTCTCAAAATGGCATCTTGAAATGTGCCAATTTTATGTTATCTCTGCATATCACATTTCCTTAAAAGAATTCCAAGGAAAAAATTTTTAAAGGATCAGAGTAAACGTGTTTGCCTGACTCCTCTATCTAACAGGAAGGCGGCTGGGACGAGACCCTGTGTGTACTTGACCAAGAGGTCATGGAGGGCAGTGGGCTGTTTCCTCAGGCTACCAGTGAAGAGAAGGCACAAACTTTCTGGGCACTACCTCTCCACATGACATTCTCATCAGCGATAAGCTTGTGAGAAAGTGAATCATGGACCACCAGGGCTGGGACACAGAGCTGAGATGAAACCATTTCACTTTTCTAGTGAGCAAGCCAAGGTTCAGAAGTGCCACAAAAGGGGCAAAATCAGAGCCATTTCCTGCTGGTTTTCATCTTCAGCCCTGGTTGCAGCTCAGAACTTGCTTGCCTTTCTCCCAGGTCTCACTGTCCATGTGTCAGGTGTCACTCATCCTCATTGGTGGTCTCCAATTCTCTTCCACTCTGTGTCAGACAGGTGGAAGGTGTGCCAATGAGAACCAGATAACTTCTGCCCCAGAGTTAGTGATGAGGGCAGAGAAAGAGGAAACTTTGAGCCAGAGGGCACTGGAGTCTAGCTTTCCCCCTCATTTATAAGTGGGTTTCCTTACTAACCTGGTGTTTCCCCCTGTCACTTTTCTCATTCTCTTCTTTGGACCTCTGGTGGACAATATTGAGGATTATCATATTTCTGTAGCTCAGATGGTAAAGAATCTGACTTCCCTGTAGCTCAGACGGTAAAGAAACTGCCTGCAATGCTGGAGACCTGAGTTCGATCCCTGGGTTGGGAAGATCCCCTGGAGGAGGGCATGGCAACCCACTCCAGCATTCTTGCCTGGAGAATCCCACGGACAGAGGAGTCTGGTGGGCTACAGTCCATGGGGTTGCAAAGAGTTGAACACGGCTGAGTGACTAACACTACTACTATACTAGTACTGTGACTCACTATCAGCATCGGACATGCCAACTCTCTCTCTTTCTCTTTTTTTAAAAATTTGATTATTTTCCCCCTTCATACTTCATCCCCACTCCCTTGGTTCTCCCTTCCATAGGCAATCCTTCTAATGTATTCACCATCTGTCCTTGGATATCCATATGTCCTTGAAGAATTTAGCATTGCTTTGTGCAGTACCTGTTTTTAATTTACGTAGTATCGCACTAAGTTCTCCTTTTTTTTCCCCCTTCACTTTATTTTCTTATTAAGATCTATCAATACTTTTGGATACAAATCTAGTTTGTTACTTCAAACTGCTGCATATTATGTGGGAGGCATCGTAACATTTTACTTATCCATTACTTCCAGTGATGGACATCAAGGCTGCTCCCAGTCTTGGTTACCATAAGTAATGTTGCACTGAACATTCTCAGGTGTATCTTTCTTAGACAATGGGAGAATTTGTCTTGGGGAATATATCTGAGTTAGACAACTGAGCCATGGGGAAGAGGTGTACTTATTTTCACCACATATTCACATACTGCTTGCCCTCCAGAATGTCTGTAGTGGCCCATATGCCCATCTGCAATGCAGGAGAATTTTCACATGCTCATTAGCACTTGGTTTTATAGGATTTTTTAGTTGCTGTCAATCGGAGTTCCCTCCTTATTAACAGCAGGACTTTAACTTGGTAACTTAGAGCATTATTTTTGTGTTATATTTTTCCATTTCATGAAATTACAGTTAATGATCAAATGGAGGAAATCTCTTGTGCAGTTTGAGTTGGTATTGAATGTTTTTGTGTTCAATGTTCTGCTTAGTGGAGAGTGATCCGTATGTCATAGCCAGATGACCATTTTCAAAGCAGCAGGAAATAAACCATCAAAACCCCTCCATGACCATAGTTGTCTATGAGAATTCAGAAATTATCTCAGAATTAAGTGTGATCTATAGATCATTATCATGACAACTATTTCTTGTGTTTACCCTAAAGAATCTGCCTACAATGCAGGAGACCCAGGTTCAATTCCTAGGTCAGGAAGATCCCCCGTAGAAGGAAATGGCAACCCACTCCAGTATTCTTGCCTGGAGAATCCCATGGACAGAGGAACCCGGTAGGCTACAGTCCATGGGGTCACAGGAGTCCAACACAACTTAGCAACTAAACCACCATCATAAATCTTTATCATGAAAACTATTCTTGTATTTACTCTATGGATGTATCAGTTAGGAATCACTGTTTTATAGTGAAGACCAATTTCAGATAATGTAAAGACATACTAATAATTTCCATGTTCCTTTATCCCACCCCTACTCCTGTACATACATGCTTTTCCTTGAAACTGCTCTGGACCATGATTTCTGAGGAAGGATTGGTCCTAGGTCCATGATCTAGGGCCCCCTGGCCACAGTATATAAGAAAAGGAAAATTCGTTGATCTAACATTGAACTCATAGATCAATTTGGAGGAACCAATAAGGGTCCTACAACTTTGAACTAGCTGAGATATGAAATCACTTAAACATAGTGAGTGCCAGAGGCAGCCATCTGCATTAGTGGAGCTCATGTCATGAGAAAGCAGAAACTAAGAAGCTGCAGAGGATCCTGGTCTGCAAAGAGGAGCAGAGGGTCCAACCACCCATCCAGCAGCCCTGATTGTGTGAACCAGCCAAGCAGAAACCTTATGACCTAAATCCTCCACCTGACCCCACTCCCACTGTACAGGAAATAAAGCTGATTAGACATTCTACCTCAAAGACAAACCCCATCAATCCCAAGTAAGAAGACATACTTTCAGGCCTCTGTTTTCTCCAGTTCTCCAGAGCTCCTTTCAACCAAGCACCATGAACCATTTTTAAGGGAAAATAGAACATCCAAGCCTCCACTTCTTTTACCTGTTAGAAATAAGCTTTGATAATTACTTTCAAGGATGTAGGTAGGGAATGGAGGGACAGAGGGAACTATGGAATTTACTAGGGAGTCAATTTCAGGACCCAAAATGTCAAGTAGAATGGGGATGACTAAATATCCTGAAGCTACTGGAATGACAAAGCCTGAAAAGTCTAAACATAATGTAACTCAGATACTTATTAATATCTTTAAACAACCACAGAGCATTCTTGTTTAGGTACATTGAAGATACTCAATATCATTTGTGAACAGAATCAAACTGACTTGGTGGAAGTCACTGGCGAAAAGGATACGGGAGGCAAAAGAGAGCTCTCGTGGTTGCCAGAAATCACTTTCTCAGCAGCCAGAGGACAAGTTCTAGAACCTTGTTAAAACTACTTTCGCCTTAGAGAAAACTACCACTGTGGCAATGTTCTAGGAAGTGAACCAGCAATGCTCCACCTGCCATTGAGAATTAGATGCTGCCAAACCATAGGCTCTGTAACTTAATAAGTGAAGTAGAAAAGACACCCATGTTTTCCCTTATCCCTAAACTCCTTTTCAGGTAACAAAGTATAGTGGTCAGTGGAATGGGCTATAAACTGAACCATTTGTGTTTCAATCCTGGCTCCATCTTGCTAGCTACATGATTTTGAGCAAGTAACTTAACCTCTCTATATGTCAACTGACTCATGTATGAAGTAGAGATAACAATAGTGATTCTCTCAGAGGGCTGTAGAAGGGAGAAATATGCTCAATAAGTGTCACCTATTATTACAATTGGGGCTTCCCCAGTGGCTCAGCTGGTAAAGAATTGACTTGCAATGCAGGAGATGCAAGTTCTATCCTTGGGTTGGGAAGATCCCCTGGCGATGGGAATGGCAACCCACTCCAGTATTCTTGCCTGGGAAATCCCATGGACAGAGGAACCTGGTAGGCTGTATAGTCTATGAGGTAGCAAAAGCGTTGGACATGACTTAGTGACTAAACAACAACATTATTATAATTATTATTTTGGTAACAGCACCATGACTTTTCTTCAGGGAACCACCACCTCTCCCATTCTCAGTTCGTATGACCAAGGTAGAGCTGATCCCCTTTCCTTAGCTCCTCAGATATTGCCTAAGTAGACTCTGTGAAATTCAAGATTAGGAGTTTTGATTTGAACAATTGGGAAAGGCATTTTTAATTTCACTGGAGTTTGCTAAGCTAATAACTACAAGCCCAGAGCCATTAGGAATCACCAAATTGAGGGATCCTGCCTGATGATAAAGCCAAATGCAGAGAAAAGTCAGAGTTGAAAAGGACAAGAGACCAAATCTTTATGACATTATTCAAGCCCCTGGGTCCAAGTGTTCCTAAAACTAGCTTCTGATATCCTTCAAATTTCCAATTGTGTGAACCAATAAATTCCCTTCTTTGCTGAAATAATATAAATTGGGAATCTGGTATTTACAATTGAAGGAGTCCTAAGGAATATAGTAAATTATAGCCAAAAAATATCTTAGATTTAAGTAATTTACTTCTTAATTAATTCACTCAAAAATTATACTGAGAACCTGCTCTGTGCGAGATACTATCCTGGGTATTATGATAGAGTATTGAGGAAAATAATATCATCAAGTTGGGAGAAACAGTCAACAAATTAATTGATTGAACTACTGTAACTTTTGGAAGTCAAATGTTGTCAAATATTGGCATTTTCAAATTATTCAGCCTAATATCTAAAGGTCATAGTATAGGTAATGTTAATTTAAAGAGATTATATGCTTTAAAAATGAAACCACATTTCTGGCTTCTAGATTTTCATCTCCATCCCTCCTTCCTATCATTTCTTCTATCATAAATTGACTCTGAATAATATCACAAATTTGGTGCCAGACAAACAGATGCAATCTCAGTCACAGTAGAAATCATTCTCCTATCCCTTAGGTCCCTCACAACTACCAAATCACATTGCTTACCAACCCTGAGGTCATATTTTCCTTCACTGTTTGTCAGTAACAGCCTGGCTCACTGCTTACCTCTAACCTGTTTACCTACTTGATCCCAACATGACGCCTTTACGATTGCTGTCACTTGGTAATTTGCCTGCTCGCTATCTCTACCTGCTCCCAAGCTGCATCCCTGATTCCTGCTCAGTTGCTTATTCCTTGCCTTCCTGACTTAGGACAACTGACCAGCCCTCACCATTTGCAGTTCAGGGAAGATTACATCTCGCCTGGCTGGTAGGAGTTCAACAGGGCTATATCTGATAGAAGGACCATTGATATTAGAAGTGACAGTAAAATCAGAGGGGCAAACATGGAATGGAACTGGAAGGCAAGGTGGATGGCCTCAGAAAGTGTGCTCTGAGACAAAAACAGACATGCAAAAGTTATTAAGAAGTGCTTCCGAGGGCAACACCTGAAGAAGAGAAGGGGCTAGAAGGAAAGAGAGGGGCATTGGGTAGAAGCTGAGCTGCAAAGCAGTCCTCACGGAAGACTTAGAAACCAGCAGGGAGTTCTGAAGATAGGATAACCCTTAAGACATGTTCTGAATTGGACTGAAAGAGTAAGACCTTTCTAATAATATCAAAGCATGGCACCCAGAACACCTGCTTCACCCCTTTGCTAACGTGTTGTCAGCAATATTCATACTGTTTAACATTTGTTTTATCATCTTAATTTTAATTGCAGCCTTTTCCCACTTATTGTCAAGCCCTTTTGACCCCCACTAAGTGCTGTCCTTAAAAGTCAATGAAATGCTTATTGAAAGCATGGATAAACAAATGAATAGTCAGTGATTAAAGGGAATGAAACAAGGCTATAATTTATATTCTCTCCAGGACTGTTTATGTTTTAAGAAGGATCCTCTCATTGCCCATATTTCAGATAATTTCACATTTTAATCTCTCAATAAATGTTGGTTAAGCAATTTATACTAAATAATGTAGGGATACAGACACAAATGAGAAATGATCTTTAGCATCAAGAAACTTGCCTGCCAGTTGTAAGCTGCATGATTCTGATGCGAATCAGGATGCTTCACTACCAGTGGAATCATCCAAGGTGCCCCAACAGTTGGGAAGCTTGAGCTTCTATTGGGTCAGGGATGGGGCAGAAGGCTTTCTCTGGGCTCTGAAGGATGAATTGAGTTTGGATCAAGTTAGTGAGATGTTCAGGGCTAGGGAAATATCATGGAGAGGGATTGAACATCATGTGAGTTAGATGGATGATGGAGTGAATTTGTAGACTGGCAAGAGACAACACCAGGTTATTATTGGTCTGTAGTCAGCTTCTGGATATGTCTGAGTGAGTCTTAGCTACCTAGGCAGCTAAGTATTAAGAGACACACTGGTATTCTTTACTGTAATTCTTAATTTTATTTTATTTTCTCCAGAAGTAGGACTATTGTAGGCCAATAATTCATTTATAGGGCTGCTTGTTTTTTATTTGGCTCTTTCATTTTCAAAAGAGAGGGGATTATTCATAAGCACATGTGAAAATCATCTCTGGAACTGTATTGGTTTATAGCACCAAGGTGATTCTGAAATGTCCTAAATCCACCAAAAAGCTTAAATATGACCTACGCATTTCTGAGAGGTTCTTATTTTTTCTTTCCTTTTGGTGTTGGGAGGGGAGGGGTCATGGTCTGAAAACCCATCTGAGAAAGAGAAAACATTCAGTAAAGTTGGTCAGGCAGCTCATGACTAACTTTCAACTATTATCCAATGATGTCAAACCCACTGACAGTGTAAGAAGTGATGAAATAAAAGCAAAAGAGAAATGTGTTTAACTTTTAAGGCTGATAAGTACTAGGTGAACCTTGTAGTACTTCTGTAAGTTAATTCTCTCTTGCAATGATTGAAAATGAAAATGGATTTGATTTTAAGCAGTGATGGGAAAAACTGAGATTTGGGACTAACACTTTGGAAAACAAGAATAAACAATATATTTGCTAACATATTTTTATTACTATCAGTTTTCTCCTTCAAAAGGAAAGCCAGCCATGGCTGCACCTCATCTCCAAGAGTCAGAAAATTCTAGTTTATTTTTATCATAAGCTTAATTTTCAGTTGGATCCATGTCTAGGTTACCTGCCAGCATTTCTCTGATTGTCTTGTGGTTCCTGCTGAGCAGGAGGGTGGACCTTTTAGTTCAAGCAGGATAGCCCCAAGTTCCTTTTGAAGAAATCCATGATTAATGTGTTCTCACATCTTCCTCAGCAGGTTACAGGTTGGAAAGTTCTTTCCAGAGGCTTTCTGAAAAGAAAAAAAAAAAAAAAATCACAGTGCTGGGCAGATTCATGAATGTCTTCTAGCTCCAGGAAAGCCATCCAGACTGGAAGTTTGCCAAAGGGCATACTTTGGCTTCCTGCCAGTATTTTGTAGTAGGGAAACATTATGTGGAGGGACTTCCTTTGCTCTAGTGAAAGCTTACTAAAGGTCAGAAAATTATCCATTTTACCCACACACAGCGTCTGACGTTCACAGATTTATTGTGGCTTAGGAATTCATGACATATCCTTAGAGTTTACCCTGGATGACAAAGAAAGTAGAAATATGTTAATGAAATCATGGCACATAAACATTAGTCTTTTCTGCACATTTTTTTCACAGCATTCCCCTCCCCCAAATGTATAAGTAATGATTTGATTTGCTTCATTCTATAATTCTTTAAATAACGTCTAAAAATATTTTCCCAACAGAAACATAACATCAAAAAAGCAGCATAATATCATCTACTACATAATAACTACACCAATGGGCCAAAACATAAATATAACACTTTCTTTTTAATTTTTTAATTGGGTCATCATATTCATAGTTTCATTTTTTAGCTATACTTTTTAAACAAATATTTGATGTAAAGAAAGGGAAATATTCCAATGCCCAATTGGTTATTCCAATCACTTAATTCTCCAATCCATTTGCTTTTTTTATATGAAATACTGAAATTAAAGTAATTTAATGTCTTATTGCAGTTCTTTATGAAATAAATAGAAAAATAATGCACACAAAGTGCTAAACTTTAACAAAGCAATGTGTAGAGTTTTATTCCTTTCACAATTAAAATTTATTTCAACTCTCTTTCATTCAATAAGAGGCCTGAGACCACCAACCTAGAAGCAATTTCTAGTTTTTAATAGCTCCCATTAATATCTATGAAAACACAGTAAATGCATAATTTTCACATCAGGATATGGAACCACAAGAAGTGAATTATTTATATGGACTACATAAAACTAATCTAGTAATACCCATACTTGCCAAACAAAAGTAGCTTTTATAATTTTCAATCATTCAACAAAAATACATTGAAGTCTTACCAAATGGTTTGTATAGAGGGATATGAGATATATATAACATGCAACTCCTATCTTAGTGAAGGTAGACTCCAGTTGAAAAACCACACACATATGTGAGCACACATGCTTATACACACACAAAATATCCAGTTATATCTGATTATAGACTGTTGGAAATAATAGTGATCACCATTTCCTCTGAGCCACAGTCTAAGGAGTTGTCATGGAAATAGTGGGCAATTTCCCAAAGGGTAAACCCATGGCCAAGGATTCCATTCTTCACAGATGTATACATCTAATTGAAAAGAAAATCCTGTTGATACTCTGTTACCCTGGATAAATATTTTTATACCTTAACATCCTTGTTTCTCTTCTCCTCACCCCACACCCATCAGCTGCGTGTGCTTATAGTGCCTGTTGCTATGATTCCTACACATTCTGCCAGAAAGCCTAAGCAAGTGTCTTAATCTCTGAGCACCAGAGAAAATGATGTTACGTTAATAACACAGTCTTATGTACAAATAAAATGGCCTTCTCAGAGTTGGGAAGGGGGCATATACATAAACACATGGATTTTCTAAAGAACTTTTACTTAGTGTTATAAACCATCCTTTATACCATTTTGCATGGAACCAAACCAGCTTACTTCAGAATGTTTTATCTTTGTGAATGGATAATTAAGGTCGCTAGAAACAAAGTATTGATACTCTGTAGTTAAGTTTTCTCAATATTTCTGAATCTGCACATTTAATCTGTTTCTTTTTTAACTTTATTACTCTAATGATTCATTAGAACCAGCACTCAAATGTATTATATCATTAGGAATCTTACAGATACATAGTGTTAGTCACTCAGTCATGTCCAACTCTTTGAGATCCCATGGACTGTAGCCCACCAGATTCCTCTGTTCATGGAATTCTCCAGGCAAGAATACTGGAGTGGATTGTCATGCCCTCCTCCAGGGGATCTTTCTGACCCAGGAATCAAACCAGGGTCTCCTGCATTGCAGGAAGATTCTTTACCAGCTGAGCCACTAGGGAAGCCCTATAAATACATAAGGATGAGGGAATGAAAACCAGGTAGAAACTGCTAGGGGTTCATAATAAAGCTGAATTGTTGTTTTTTTTTTCAACCCTCCTGGGTTGTAGTACCTTCAACAATGAGGTACAACAGCTTCATCATGAGATGATGGTCCATGATCTGAAATGGGTTGTACAGAGAAGATGCCAGAGGCACAGGGCCAGAGGAGCTCTCCAGAATGTAGCAAGATTTCTATTTTCCCTCAAAAGCCTTTTCTGCTTTGTTTCATTCAGAACTTGACTAAATTAGAATGTTTCACACTTGTGTTAAGCCTTATTTGGAGAAGTCAAGCCATGTATCTTTTCTTAAAAAAATTGCCTTCTCTGTGCACCAGCAACATGGATGTTATTTTCATATATCAAGCCAAAACAGAAATCAGTTTACAGCCTGTTATTCAAATTAGGGCAGCTGTGAATTCTTCTCTGTGCCAGGAGGTTTTATGGCCATCCATTCTTAAAGCTGACAGTGGTTTCAAGAAATATGTGTTAATTTTACCAATTGAAAATGTATTTATTAAGAAATTTCAAATATTCAGAAAGATACATGGCTTGAATAGGCTAGCTTTGCTGAAAATGAGCAATCCAGATTTGGGAGAGAGAGAAGAACCAACTTTTCAGACCAAAATGCCCCTTCAACTAATGAAACAGCAGAATTTATTTTACTACTGAGGTTAGTGGAGCCAAAATCTTATTATGGAACACAAATCTATGACCCACCGAAGAGCTGGAAGACTCCGCACATTTCTGAGGTTAAGCAAAAGTGTCGATGGGTCAAAAAGAAGTATGTCCATGAGGCACAGAGCTAAGGCCTGAGAAAGTAGGAGAAGAAGAACTACTTCTCAACTTTGCTCAACTTCATGGCTGTTTTGTCCAGGGAAGTCATCTTCAGTGACTCAGCCTCATCAAATCTGAGTCTGTAGGAGATGGGAAAATGGTACAAAGAACTCTGAGCTCCTAAATGAAAAGTCTATGTAAACACAGGTATTTTTAATTAATTTTTTATTCCTCTAGGAAGCTGATTTCCATTTCTCTTTTTCTCCTCTTAATATTCCCCCCCATTAGTCATTCTTTTCTATGGTCAATTGGGTTACCACCCAAACCCACAGTGACACCTGCTGGCCAATCAGGAATGGCGGGACTGAGTCCCTGCAAAGGCCTTGGCTGGCCTGTGTTGAGCAAGTGAGTCCGTTGAAACAACCATTAAATACTATCAAATTATTTTAGAAATTTAGAAAAAAACTAAGTGAGCCTTTCCCTCCAAAGGTCATCTTGGGAGAGGTCAACTTTGCAGGGTAATCTCTCTGAACCAGTACAAATGTAAACTTTAATTACTTATGTGTTTTGACCTCATAAAAATGAGACAAAAATACATCCGGTGCTACAAACCAATTATTAAGTCTTAAGAAAATTGTTACGCTAGTTAGTCATTGGAAGTCACTTTTTACATTGGTTTTTATCAACTACATATAGTCCAAAAGATTTTATGTAGCATTAACTTAATGAAGCCCCAGAAGAAACACACACATTGTTTCCTTTAAAAATATTGATTAGATCTCCAACACAATGGGTTAAAATTTTAGGTTTAAGACATTCTTTCCCATCATTTCCCCCAAATTTTCAATTCTTGTTTCTTTACTGAAGAATATTCATATTTTGTTAATCCTAGGTATTTATACATCGGTTATTTTGGCTGGGTACATTTTTGAGGATGTTTGCTTTGTTTTAAGCAAATCCGTTTCTGATTTAAAAGTACAAATTCTAGTAAAAACAGAGACAACAGGAATATTTTTTAACATTTGTACATTTTCTTAAAATATTTACACTTTTCATTTGAAGGTTAAATCCTAGGAAAAATTGCCCGTACACATGTTCATATTTGAACCAGGAGGTTGTCCCTGAGGATTTGTAGCAGCAAATGTGTAATGGACAAAAATGTTGGCCTTCTTCATCCTTACTCTGTGTTCTAAAAGCCAAAACTTCAGTTTAGCATGACCTTAGAAGAATAGTGATACTTTTAGCATTTCCTGGTATTTGGTGGAAGGAATGTTTTTATTTGACTGCGGATGTCACTTGGTTTACAGGAAAGATTTGGTAACGTGTTCATGCCAGTACTGCACTTACCCCAAATTTCTTGCTATGTAGAAAGAACACATGTCAAAGCTCACTGTTTGTTAAATGGAAAAGATTCAGTACACCAGAAGCTTCTATTATAAACATTGTGACTTCGTGCAATTTACAAAATGTTCTATCTCCATTAAACAATAAACCCTTGACCCCAGAGCTCAGTTTCGGGATTCTGCGATTTGAGAAGGTAGACATAATGGATGGCAATAATAAATGAAAAGTTCAAGAGGTTAAGAAAAACTGTTTAATTATTTCTCTAGAGCGTGGGCTGCAGAAGCCTCGCATGTCTGCCTTCATCGCTGTGGAGACGCTGCATGGAAGGGGTCCATCCGTGCAGCCCAGGCGGGGCATGAAAGCAGGTCGCTGGCCCTCAGCCGTGTTTGTGAACAGATGGTCCCTAGATACCCTTCCATCATTGAATCTTGCAGTTCCTGCCAGGGGAGATCCAGTGCCAGTCCCAGGGCTCAGCATCTGTTTTCCAAAGAGTTTGGATTTGTTAGCATGAGAAATGCATTGCTCATAGTTGCTTCCCAGCTGTGGCACTAGTGAGTGTAGCCTTTTTGCCTTATTAATTTGTAAAAAACCATGTTCTGTCCTCTCTTGGAGGCTTTCTTATATAACTAGTTTCAGGCGCAGGCTGCTGTGCTCTCAATCCCATACCCATTAAGCTGCCTTGCTAGCTAAGGAGTTCCTTCTTAAAAGACTCTTCATTTGAACTTCGCAAGATAGAGTGGGGGAATGTCCAACATGAGGGCAAGACCTGGCAGTTCCCAGGGTACCATGTTCTTTAATTCAGATATCCCAGAAAGAGGTCACGTCTACAGACTGGGACCTTGGTTGAAGAAACGGTCTGGGGAAAACCCTCAATGGAGCTCAGAGGGAAAGCCCTCCCACAAGGGCAGGATTGAAGCAGATCTAATGGAAACTTCTAGTAGAGTCAGTAGCCAGCTCAGAGCAGGAGCCAGTAAAGAATACAAAGGAGATCTACACTCAGGATTTTAAGGAGAGAGCATAGACATTCTTATTACCGGATGAACTTGAATTCTTTAGCATTTCTCTCCCTCAACCCAAACCCAAAACTTTTATAACAAATTACTGTCTGTCTGATTCCACTTAGACATGCACAAATTGGATCAGAGCAGTGGTCTGGATGAACTTTGGTTTCTGAACTCTAGAAGAGAAGTATTGTGAAGGCTGAACATGGGGCTTCCATGGTAGCTCAGCTGGTAAAGAATCTGCCTGCAATGCAGGAGACCCTGGTTCAATTCCTGGGTTGCAAAAATCCCCTGGAGAAGGAAATGGCAACACACTCCAGTATTCTCACCTGGAAAATCCCATGGACAGAGGAGCCTGGTGGGCTACAGTCCATGGGGTCACAAGGACTCAGACAGTACTGAGTGACTAAGCACGAACATAGGAAAGCAAAGTGACCGTCTTTGCTATAATTTAGACTCTGAGCATTTTTTCATTATAATATGAAAAAAATTGAAATAAAAACTTCAATGAAAGAAATATAGCATCCTATGTATCCAGTGTCTTAGTGTGAAAGACTATGCTATCAGCATGTTCCTGAAAAGTATGGAAATGGACTTTTTCCAATGTGTAGACTACTCGAGAAGGAGGCATACAGAGGTATGGGTAAAAACAAGAGTTTTGAGTTAGGAAGTTCTGGGTCCCCTATCAGAGTGATCTTGAGGAGGATATTGAACTTTACAAAACCCATCATCTAGTCTATAATCGGGGATGATAGTTCTGACCTCAGATTGTCGTAAGGATTAAATGACAGAATGCACCTAAGAAGAGACTCAACATAGGGTCTGGCATTACTCAACCATTGATGGAAATAACAATTATAATGAAGCCATTAACTATGAATATAAAGTCCTTGAATTTAAATCCAGTCTTGACAACAATTTGCCATGTGAACACAAATTTCTTCCCTTTCCTTTGGCTTAGGATCTACCCTTAGGTATCACTGGGATGAAAAACAGAGTACATAAAATGTTTCTTATTTTCAAACTGCATAAGATTAAAATGAAATAATCATTTTGAAGGAAAAAGACTATGTCCTCGGAGTAAGTGTCTACTCCAATCTTGTTCTGCACTATATAGATAACTTCCTGACAAGGGGGCAATTACAAACCCATGGCCTCAGCACTAATTCAGACAGATGGGACAACGGCAGGTGGCTGAACACAGTGGCTACAGGCCAGCTGAAGAGAAAGTCCAGCTAAACCAAAAGGCAGGAGTGGGCTTGAGCAAAATTTCTCAACCGCCATGCCCACCCACACTGCACACGGGGTTGCCTCAAGTAGATGAGCGATATTGGATGCATGAGACAGGGTGCTCAGGGCTGGTGCACTGGGATGACCCAGAGGGATGGGATGGGGAGGGAGGTGGGAGGGGGGTTCAGTTTGGGAAACGCATGTAAACCCATGACTGATTCATATCAGTGTATGGCAAAAACCACTACAATATTGTAATTAGCCTCCAACTAAAATAAATAAATTTTTTTAAAAATAAATAAAGAATGAAATAGAAAAAAAGATTAACTGAACCCCTGCCAAGCCCCCCATCCCTGCACCAACCCCTCGAGGTGGGAGCTGTTTGTTTGTCTGGATGCCATACACATGGTTGATGTGAATCACAAAGTGAAGAAGATGGGGAAGCCCCAGGTTCAAGGAAAGGTTGGAATTAGGATGAGGTAAGGATGAGATGGCTGGATGACATTACCGACTCGATGGACATGAGTTTGAGTAAGCTCCGGGTGTTGGTGATAGACAGGGAGGCCTGGCATGCTGCGATCCGTGGGGTCGCAAAGAGTCGGACACGACTGAGCAACTGAACTGAACTGAACTGAAGTGAGGCACAAAATGTAAGAGGAAGACAAAAAAACTCAGTCATCAAGGTAGATAATATTTCAATGCAATGTTTTAAAAACAAAAATAAATGAACTAAATGCCATGATGGACTAAACAGAATTTTAAATAAAGATAGGATTGGGAGGTTCAGAGCACCAGGCCTGGGTAGGGCCAGAACTAACCTGGACCTGTGGTTGTACCCGGAGAGATCTCATACTGACAGAGCCAAAGGAGTGCCTGGAGGCCCCAGAGGAAAAGCCCAGAAATGTCCAAGGCCTGTTTTGAAGGCCTTGACCCCCAAAAGCCTTGTCCCCATCATTGCTTTATACTAGATGCATGAAAAGCTCCACACACTGGCTGGGAGATAATTTGAGAAGTAATTTCTGTACTGCCCTGGGTTCAGGGTTCACTCAAAGCTGGCAAAACTTTACTTTCAAGTTCAAAGGAAAAAACTGCTTATCGAAGAACTCAAGAGATTTCTTGAACCCAGACCTAGTATTTACCTTGCAATGTTTTGATGAATGAAGGTTAAATGGTTCCAAAGTACACAGATTAAATTTCCCTAGAATATACACAGTTTTGGAAAATGAAAGGGAAACGGTGCTTTGAGCAAAATACATTTTGGGCTCTGCTGTACCCCAAATATTTTTTAAAAAATACCACAGAGCTTGCCAAACCCAGAGCGCTTCTGGGCTCACACAGCCTCGGCTCTTACTTGAAAGTACCTTTCCATCCTGGTTTTCCCCACAGGAAGTCTTACTCTTCTGTAAATGAAAGAATCTCCAAATGATATAAACCTGACATCCACAGCAGAAGGCAAGAATAAAAAAGGCAAATACAGTTCTTCCTGGTCTTGTCATGAACGCAGATTGTTTCGTCACTCAGTCATGTCAGACACTTTTGCGATGACGAGACCTGTAACCCGCCAGGCTCCTCTGTCCATGGGATTTTCCAGGCCAAAATACTGGAGTGGGCTGCCATTTCCTTCTCCAGGGGATCTTCCCCATCCAGGGATCTAACCGTCGTCTCCAGGGACTCCTGCTTTGGCAGGTGGATTCCTTACCACCGCGCCTCCTGGGAAGCCAGGGTCATCATGTGAGTAGGCAAGGGGATGCTAGGCTCTGACCTTGGAGGACAGGCTCTGGGGAAGCAAACAGGACCGGGTCTGGTGAGGCTGTTACCTTCCATCACGAGGCTTTGAGAAAAGCGCAACGTGGTCTCCAGAGTCCTGAAGTCTTTCTTGAAACCTAACGACACAGATGACCCACGAGCGCGGGTATATTCAAACTTAGAAGCGCCAAGTGCTAGTCAAGAAGGGGTATGATCTGTTCAGTAGGATGCAGCTGGGGGGACCGAGCAAAGGAACCACATTACAACGAAAGCAAAAAGGTCCTATGCGGTGGGGGAGGGGGGGAGCGGATCAGTCTCATTCTCCTAGAGCAAGATTAGATGTGGGTATCAAGCAGTTTCGTTTCTGAATCAGAGTGCGCCGGGCAGTGGGAGCTCAGGTCCGCAGGGCAGCCGGGTGAGCAGGGCGGAGCGGAGGCGTTTCTGTTCCTGAATTTGTTTTGCTCGCTCTGGCGTGAGAAGCCAGGCGCATTTCTTCAGCCTTGGAAGCGACGAAGGAGACCTGTTCGTTGGGGTTTGTGAATCAACCGAGAGGAATGGCGTTTAATATTTAAATATGTCTCATGTAGCCATTAAAAATCTTTTATGAGTGTTAAGCCATTATTAGAGCAAGATGGGCCCCAGGTCACAGACCCTTTCATGGCATTCCCACTGGACTGATGAGACAGATAAAGCCTCTGCCCAAGACAGTGGCTGCCTCCAGCCCTGAATTCAGTATGCCTACTGTAATTTAGAATTCTAAAGGAAACAAAAATTCCATTAGAAGTATTCTACCCCAGGAAAATTTCCCTTTTCATTGAACAAAAACAGTTCCTAACTCACTGTTAGGTTGGGGTGTGTGTGGGGTGGGGGGTGGATTGTGGGTGTGTGTGTGTAGTTGGTGGGGCTGGGTAGGGAATACAAACCAATGATGACCAAGTACATAGAAATTAAAAATACACATGAACACCTGTTATTCTGGAACACATGAGTTATGTCCATAGAAGTTTTTCACCTTCTTATGTTTACAGATGACATTAGGTTCCACCCCAACCTAAGCTACTCACTCCTTCCATGTTAACTGAAAATGACAGAAGGAAAGAACAATGTCCACACAAGCATGAAAAGCTATTAAAAGAAGATAAACACACTGCGTAAGAGAAATACATGAGTGGGCATGGATGCTGTAAATTTTATATAGCAACTTGTTCAGGAAGACCTACCTTACTCGTGAGTGATATCCTACACTTGCCAAAATTAAAGCTTTAGTGTATCCCCATGCCAAACCATATTCTACAGAGAGAGGCAACCACACAAATGAAGGGTTAGGTAGTTATTCATGTAAATGCTTAAAAATATACTTCTTCCACTTAACCCCACAGAGGATTGAGTTCTATTTTCAACTGCCTTCAGAACATGGCATTCCTCACTCAGATAATCTGCTAGTAGGTATCAAACCATAAGGATGAAACACAAATGTCTTATGGTCTCCAGATCATGTATTCAGCAAAAAACTTCATCATATATGGCAGAAACCAGTGCAATATTGTAAAGCAAATACCTTGCAATAAACATTGTTTTTAAAAAGTTTAAATTGAAAAAAACAACTTCATCATAGCCTATTTTTGTGTCGTATATAACAACTTGCTAGTTCCATAAAGCACTCGCTAAAATGAAACAACAAAGAACTACTTAATACAGATCCTTAAGTTCTGATATTGATGGTATCTGATTTTTTTTAATGAGCATGGACAAAGGAGAAAACCATTCCCAAGTGGTTTTCCAGCTATAGTCTAATGTTAAGGCATTTAGAAGAAGGTTTTGCAGATGGCAAGTGGTAGCAGGAGGGCAGTGATTACATTGGATATTTTTAACTGACTTGCTACTACAATGCTATTAATTAGAGTGCTATAGTAATCAACAAACATTCATCACACTTCACTGATGTTTGGCTATAAGGGGCAAAAGTGCTTCTTTCCAAAGTAAAAAGCATGGGTGAAATTGGAAGCTTTAGAAAGTGGTCAGGAATTGCAGTGGTTGTTGCTCTGTGTCTGTCCATGAACTTGCATTTGAGTCTGCCTTTTCCCCCTTCCTTGCAAGAACTTCATAGATGCCCATTCACACCTTCTTGGTGCATCCCTGCTTTGTTCTCCCCCATTTATTCTCTTGATCTTCATCCTCAAGTTTTCAACCTGTAATTCCTGCCGTGATTCCAAGTCTACCCTGTGGCTTCTAAGCTAACCTCATCAGGCACTCTGTATTTCCTTAATTCTAAATTCGAGCAAGATAGCAGAGAGAGGATGTCTCCTCTTATCCATCCAGACACCCCTGCCGGAGATGAGCAACAAGACTATGGACAGGCCATCCTTGGATCCAGTGTACCCCATTAGTGCAATCCAGTCTTGTCAGACAATGGAGCCACTGATTTATCAGGGCAGTGGCTGTGAAAGGACCTGTTCAAGCACAGCTCATAACACTGAGGGCATGAAACACAAAACACTCCCCCAGGAAGCTGTTTTGGGTGGGGAGGATACTTAAGAGCAGATGTAGGCTGGGTGACAGCAGCTGTATTCCCCACTAAAGGAGAACTCTGTTTTCACTTCAATCTGGAAACAATTCAAAGGTAAAAGTCTTCTCCATTGTATTTTTGGTCAAAAGAAAATTACTCAGATAATAAGAGTGCCCAGAAAAAAGAAAAAAAAAAGCACTGCCTGCTAATGAGTAATTAGAAGTAAGCATTTTTCACACTAAAATTAGTGGGGCAAGGGATCCCTGGAACAAAATTTGTTAAAGCTAAACAACAATAGGGGCTTCCCAGGTGGCTTGATGGGTAAAGAAACTGCCTGCAATGCAGGAGATGCTAGAGATATGGGTTCTATTCCTGGATTGGGAAGATCCCCTGGAGGAGGGCATAGCAACCCACTCCAGTATTCTTGCCTGGAGAATTCCATAGACAGAGGAGCCTGGTGGGCTACAGTCCATGGGTCGCAAAGAGTCGGGCATGACTGGAGTGACTGAGCGCAGCACAACCAACAACAACAAAAACAAAACTGTGTGTCAAATAAACCTGGAGAAAAAGTTCTTGGGGCCCTGACACACAGAAATAAGCATATAGGAGAGTAAGGGTGACCCTCAGAAGAGAAACAACAGCCACTGTAAGACCCAAGAGAAGAAGCATGTGTCAGGGAGATAGACATTGCTGCTATTAGTATGTCATTATGTTTGGTGTCTGTATTAATGCCTTTTATTGGCTATCCTTGGTCTGGGTTTTAACAATCCTTAGTGAGAAGGGACTTAGAAAAGAATAGCCAAGCCCTGTGGTGCTCTTATTGATCATCTGTTACCCATAATTATGCTTACATTATTGTTGTTCAGTCGCTCAGTTGTATATGAATCTTTGCACCCCAGAATGCCAGGCTTTCCTGTTCTTCACAATCTCTTGGAGTTTGTTCAAACTCATACCCATTGAGCCGGTGATGCTGTCTAACCATCTCATCCTTTGTCACCCCCTTCTCCTTTTGCCTTCAACCTCTCCTAGCATTAGGGTCTTTTTCAATGAGTCGTCTCTTCACATCAGGTGGCCAAAGTGTTGGAACTTCAGCATCAGCCCTTCCAATGAATATTCAGGGTTGATTTCCTTTAGGATTGACTAGTTTGATCTCCTTGCA
This sequence comes from Cervus canadensis, assembly GCF_019320065.1. Lineage (NCBI taxonomy): Eukaryota > Metazoa > Chordata > Mammalia > Artiodactyla > Cervidae > Cervus > Cervus canadensis. The sequence continues at coordinate 61,511,189 of NC_057391.1, read as the reverse complement.
GTCCAAAGGACTCTCAAGAGTCTTATCCAACACCACAGTTCAAAAGCATCAAGTCTTTAGCACTCAGTTTTCTTTATGGTCCAAGTCATCCATATATAACTATTGGAAAAACCGTAACTTTGACCTTTGTCAACAAAGTGATGTCTTTGCTTTTTAATATGCTGTCTAGGTTTATTAATGCTTACATTAATTGATGTGTAATAAATGATACGTGATTTTCAATCCATGGTAGAACTTAAAGTATACAATCTCCAAAAACATGCATACACACCCACAATCCCTCTTGTTCATTTAATCTGGAAATAGACACTTCCATTGCTGCCTATGCCAGGAGCTTTCAAGAAATAGGAAAACTGTACAGCAAGACTGTCTGGAGCTTTTTCCTTCAAAATGTTATTTTTAAGCAACTGCCTAGACTCTTATTATCTTCTCAGCCATCTCTACAACTGTTTCAAGGAAAGAAATAAAAATGACCAGCAATCTTCTAGTTTGCATCTCTATTCTCAATCTACCATGGAAGGAGAAGGAAGTGGTTACCCAGACTTAAATTCTAACAGAATGCATTTCAACCCATTGCTCTTTTTTTATGACTTAGAGATTGTGTTCAGGATAAGACTAATTCAGGAATACGCGAAGTCTTGGTTCTGGCACTGAAGTCTAAGCTCTACAAGGGTAGTGAGACAGTATGCTTGGGTTGTTCCCTTGCCTAGTACAGGGTTTGGCCCATGACTCAATTGTTAAAAGTATTTGTTGAAAGATTCAATTGATTGACAGTAGGCAAGAATGGAAGAAAGGACAAACGAGGTAAGGGGAACTAAATAACATTTTTGCAGGATTTTCTCCCATCTTGTTAGCTATTGTTACACCAGCAGAATCCAAATTTGGATACTTTAGTAAATGCAGCTGTTAAATCATGCTGAATGATAGACAGAGACCTTCTAAATTACTTAAATCTGAAAGGGCAAGACACGAAAATGACAGTCTTCCTTGTCCTCAACTAAGTCAGTGAGTAGTTATGGGGCTCCAGTCATTGTCAAACACATGCAATTTTTTTTTTAGTTCAAGTTTTGGCAATTACTTGGCTAATTCTCAAATGTGACCTGATACAGCACCAGAGATTTTAGAAATGAGTGATGATGATGTTAATTATGATGGATGACCCTGGCCATATTCTGATTACTATTTGTAGTTTCACCATTTGAGTTGCAATTCACTGCCCATTAGCTCATATCAATGTCTGGTTATAAAAGTGTTCATAACATTTACAATGAGAGACCTTGGTGATTACAGTCATATAAATGTGTGAATAATTGAGAGGTTATGCTGCTGTACACGCCTCATCAAGCTTCCTTTTCAAGTCTCAAGAACATATTTAAAGCTCAACATTAGACCTCAATTATGCTTGAATTACCAGCAAGGAAAAAAAAAGAGCTACACTAACAAAGCTGTCAAAAACACCCGCTGCTTTAAATTTACTTGGACAACTGGACAATGGAAATAGTTCACTCATTTAAGGGTTGACTTCATCTGGTAAAGATTTCACTGCATTTAAAAGAAGAAGGGAAAAAACAGCCTTCAAATTTATTGAGTTTCTTTCTTGGTCCTTAAGAAGATAGATGGAAAATCAATCTTGATAAAAAGATCATAAAGTTGACTGGATTGCCAAATTTACATTGCAGACAGTACAACTGATATAAAGAGAAGTGAAATGTTTATGTATGTATGTATATGATCTTACAAGATCATATTACAGTGGTCTCAATAAATTACAAAGGACCCAGCAATAAAATAATTTTGTGCAGTGCATACCACCTAAGATTACAATTAAGTACCTATCAAATTTGCTTTGACTCCACAAGAGAAAGTCCTGCAGTTTGAAACTGAAACTAACCCACACATGTGGAAGAGTTCTTTCCTTTTCTACTAATAAAGATACATTTCATACCTGTGCTATTTTAAAAGACAAGTTTCATGGATAACTCCAAATTGTTCTAATGTGAAAGTATGAAGAAAAAATATATGGTAAAATTTAAAAAATAATAACCAACAAAATTCAAAGACTTCATTAAAATTCTAATCCATATTTATTTTTAATGTATTTTGCGATCTGTACAATAGACCAAGTGGGTATCAATATATTCTTAGATTATGCATATCATGTTAAGTTTTAAATTTTAAACTGTCCACAGATACACTTGATAAATTCCTTACCCTGAATCCCTTATTTATGTAAAATAATGCTTACCACTCAAAATAGAATAGATTTCTATTGCTTTGAAATCACCCTATTGGGTGACTACCATTTTAAAGCGTCGCTTGAATTGCTTGAAGTTCTTCTCAGCATCTTACCTTAGAAGAAGGTAGCATAAAACAAGGAGCCTTAAAGGCCAACTCATCCTATTCTCTCATTATAAAGAAAAGGAAACAAAGGTTCAGAGAGTTCAGTGACTTGGCCAAGGCCACAGTACAGCAACACAGTGGCAAAGCTTGAATTTCCATCCAGTTCAGTGACTCTTACTCTGATTTTCTTTCCCTATGTCATCCTCCACCAACACCAGATGCTGCACAGAAACCACCATCATTCCCCCCCGCCCCCCGCCAACTCTACCAAGGAAATTAATTCAATTTAGAAAGTGTTCACCATGCACCTACATGCATATTACTCTAGAAGGCAAGGTAGGCAGGTATAAGGATGACTACAACTAGATTCCAGCCCTGGAAGGAAGATACATTGCCAGATGACCGTTAGCTATGGTCAGGACTAACAGAAGACTTGCCATCTAAATAGCCAGCACTGGGAATCATTCCAGGTTAAAAGAGCTTGGGTTGCTTTGAGAAGTAAGTGGCATTTGAGGATGGATGAGGAAGATTTTGGCAGATGGCTTGTTATTCACTCTGAAGAAGTAGTTCTGCCAAACTAGTTCAATTTTAACCACTGAAAAAACACAACCTAAAAATATAGTAGACCATACCTGGTTCATGAATGGTGGGTCAGAGTGTTACTGCAGACAGAGCAGATAAGCCTGCAGACTGCTAAATGCCTTAGCCATAGCTTTAGCCAAGTTATCCATGTAAATAAATCTGCCCCCAACACAACAATTTACTTTCTAGTAGGATATGAAGGGAAAATATTATTTTCTTAGTTTTATGGATTAAAAAATGATGATCAGAAAGATTGAAGACTTGTCCCCAGATACATGGCTGACAAGTGACAGAACTGAGGCTAAAACCAATTTCTTCCCACGCTCTGCATTTTCTATCCCACCATGTTGTCTTTACAAGTTTATTGCTTTTAAATCCATTTTATGAGCATTGAATAAGATGGGAGTTGGATACATACAAGGGTACAAGCTTTCAGAATAAAACCAATCTTGATAAATCTCCTGTTGTTGTCACACACTGTGGACTCACTCACAGCCCCCATTGAAACCATGAGCAGGAACTTTGTGTTATCAGGCAGTATCCTCCAGATACGGTTGGTCAGGCATTGCCTAGACATTCGCCTCCTTTCCTAAGAAAACTAGAAACACCTGGATCATGTTAGGTCACTTCTGGGTTTCTACAGCTGGATTTTATGCTTCTCCCCTCTTAAGGAGTTGACAATCTACAAAAATCTTGATATTCAGCCAAGAAAGCAAGAGCTTTTTATTTCGAACATGGACATTTCTATATGTTCTGGCGAAGGAGTGGCGTGGGGAGAGTGAGTTGGAAATTATTCCTTATGGTGTATAAATAAAAGTGTGTGCAGTAAGAAAGATGGGTCACGACCTCCTAGTACAGATATATTAAGCAAGAAAAACCACCGCATTTTCCTCCTAAACAATCCTCTTCAGCATGACAAGTGGCGGCATGACTCAATAGCTCAGTCGAAAGAGCCCAGTGGAGAGTAACTTCAGGCCGCCTGTATTTCGAGGACCATCTGCTGTGTGGGTCCACACAGCTGGGCCTCCACTACGTCCTTCTCCACCCTCTCTCAAAGAGACACTTGAAAATCTCCTTGATCCAAGCAAAGGGCAGGGGGCCAGGGGTGGGGCGGTTCTGCTTACTCTGTAGCACACTATTCCTCTGGTTGAAAGTTTCTGATGTAAAATTAGTCATCAATTTAGCTATTTTTTTCCATGAGTCTAAACTTTGGCTTTTTGAATGTAATGTGTAGATGTGAAATATCCAAACCATGGGAGGAGCTACAGTTTCCACCACATGAACTTTGAGGCCAGCCAAGTTCAGAGTAAATTTGACATTAACCAAACATGGCTTCCTTACCCAGGCTGCAAGTTGAAAAGTCCCCATACTGAAATCAAGAAGAGGAGGTTCCCTGTCCAAGGGAACATGAAATACTCTGAGACAGCATGAAACAAAGGCTTGCTGGCTCTCTGCCTCTGGCAAGAACGAGCCAATGTGTACACATCGGAGGGGTGCTAAAGGCAGCTTCACATTTACCAGCTATGAGAGGTGTATTGTTGGCCAAAAAGTTCATTCAGGTTTTTCTGTAACATATTATGGAAAAATCCAAACAAACTTTTTGACCAATACAATATAGCATGTGGGAGGGGGAAAACCAAGGCAAGAGGGTAAACTCCACCTGCTGCTATATTATTTCCTTGACCAAACTGGAATTATTTACATATATATTTATTTTCCATCAATGTATAGCTCAGTGCTTGTGTGCAGCTGGAGATCTGAGAGGAGGTGTGTCTTTTATTAAAAGATCCCTTCTACATAGCAGTCCTGGTCATGCATTAGATCTACCCTGGTTAGGTATATATGGGTGTGTGTGAGCTCAATATCATGTCCAACTCTTTGCAACTCCACAGACTGTAGCCCACTAGGCTACTCTGTCCATGGGTTTCTCCAGGCAAAAATACTGGAGTGGGTTTCCATTTCCTCCTCCAGGGGATCGTCCCGCCCAGAGACTGAACCTGCATTTCCTGCATTGTAGGCAGATTCTTTACCACTGAGCCACCTGGGAAGACCACCCCAATTAGGTACTATACTTTAATCAATGTCACCAGTCTCCCATGCTGACATCTGTCCAGCCAATGGCCATTAAAGTCAGGTTATCATACTTTGGCTTCATTCTGACAATTATCCAAAGCTTTCTTGTATTGCTCCAGATCTTGCCTCATTCTGGTTCTCAGTTTAGTTCAGTTCAGTTGCTCAGTCTTGTCCAACACTTTGCAACCCCATGAACTGCAGCATGCCAGGCCTCCCTGTCCATCACCAACTCCCGGAGTCCACCCAAACCCATGTCCATTGAGTTGGTGATGCCAGCCAACCATCTTATCCTCTGTTGTCCCCTTCTTCTCCTGCCCTCAAACTTTCCCAGCATCAGGGTCTTTTCAAATGAGTCAGCCCTTCGCATCAGGTGGCCAAAGTATTGGAGTTTCAGCTTCAACATCAGTACTTCCAATGAACACCCAAGACTGATCTCCTTTAGGATGGACTGGTTGGATCCCCTTGCAGTCCAAGGGACTCTCAAGAGTCTTCTCCAACACCACAGTTCAAAAACATCAATTCTTCAGCACTCAGCTTTCTTTATAGTCCAACTCTCACATCCGTACATGACCACTGGAAAAACCATAGCCTTGACCAGATGGACCTTTGTTAGCAAAGTAATGTCTCTGCTTTTTAATATGCTGTCTAGGTTGGTCATAACTTTCCTTCCAAGGAGTAAGCGTCTTTTAATTTCATGGCTGCAATCACCATCTGCAGTGATTTTGGAGCCCACAAAAATAAAGTCAGCCACTGTTTCCCCACCTATTTGCCATGAAGTGATGGGACCAGATGCCATGATCTTAGTTTTCTGAATGTTGAGCTTTAAGCCAACTGTTTCACTCTCCTCTTTCACTTTCATCAAGAGACTCTTTAGTTCTTCTTCACTTTCTGCCATAAGGGTGGTGTCATCTGCATATCTGAGGTTATTGATATCTCTCCCAGCAATCTGGATTCCAGCTTGTGCTTCATCCAGCCCAGCATTTCACATGATGTACTCTGCATATAAGTTAAATAAGCAGGGTGACAATATACAGCTTTGACGTACTCCTTTTCCTATTTGGAACCAGTCTGTTGTTCCATGTCCAGTTCTAACTGTTGCTTCCTGACCTGCATACAGATTTCTCAAGAGGCAGGTCAGGTGGTCTGGTATTCCCATCTGTTTCAGAATTTTCCACAGTTTATTGTGATCCACACAGTCAAAGGCTTTACTCAGCTCCTAACTCTTGACTTTGTCTCTCATCTGCCAACCTGAAGGCAGTCCCCTGTATTTAATGGCAGCACTGGCCTGTGCTCATGTTAAATTCCCTAAGAACAGTGAACTAGAATCATCCATTGACTTGTACTCTCTTGGAAACCCAGATGGCTACTTCCTCATAACCTCAAGATCCAGCACTTTTTCCTGGGACCCAATCCACATCCCTGACCTGTTGAGCCCTGTTCTGTACAGTTGAGGGGTAGAGGTATGTATCACCCCTTTCTCTATTGTTGGGCAGCTAGTCACCTTATTAAGGAGTCACACCATGAGATTAAACAGAAAGATAAACCTCCTTAGATAACAGGGTCAGGAAATAAGGGAACATCAATGAATATTAATAAATCGAAGTAAGAAAAACAGTAACAGTAAAGAATATTCCTACGTCCTCAATGCCAATAGCCAAAAGTTGTGATACGTTTGCTCCTGTGAAAAACTCTGCTGCTATTCATAAGAGATACTTCCTCTTAAGAGACATAACTGGCAATATCGATGCTCACAGTATTTCAGAAAGACTGTCCAAATGTAGTCATTGTCAGGTCATTGTTAAACAAAAAGGCAAAAAAGCATTAAGAGAACCTAAATAACATGTTCATCTATTTTTCTTTGAAAGTAAGGAATACGCAAGAGTCACTCCCATTCAGTTAGAGGATGGTTGCTAGGATCCTTGAAAACCATCAGTGAAGCAATTTAGAAAGCCTAGCAAAAGATGAGATCCCAAGGGTAAGAGACCCCAAGCACTCAGACTTAGAGCTGAGTGGGGCGTGTGGTTGGAGAGAGAGGATGTTGTGGAGAGAGGAGGAAAGAGTAGCTATTGCTCATTACCTATAGAGAAGCCAAGGTGTAGAAAGGCTGGGTAAGGTGCCAGACCCAAGTGATGCTACTTCCTGCCCTATATTCATTCCAAAATAATTCATTTGCCAAAGCTGTGCCAGGTCCTTGCTCAAAACCTGTCAACTTTTGCCTTTAGCGGGAGTTAACATAAACCTTTCATTCATAGGGTCCTGAGATAAGAAAGCAAGCTATAGGGATACAAACAAACAAACAAACAAACAAAAAATCAGATGGAACCAGCTGGGATCAAGATGGTGATGAATCTGACTTGCAACAGACCCTAAATCTCACAATAGCACTGAGTTCACCACATCGGCATATTAAATGCCACACTACAGGCAGCCATGACCAGACATTAAGGACCGAAGAAGCATTAAAGGAGGTGACACCCCACCCTCTCACAAAAGCACTGCCCCTTCTCCAATAGACTCATGCATACACATCTCATCACTAGCCTCATTCCTCCTCCCCTTGGCTTCCCTCATTAATATCAAATCCCTCTTGCCATGCTGGGAGAAGTTGATCTGTGAACTGAATTCCTATTTCTCCATTCTTTGGACACTGAATTAAGCTTGCACTGAATCAATCTCAGTGCAAGCTGAATTCAGATATTTTTACTGGCTGCTCCAACCCAAATGGAAATAGAAGCTTTCCCTGCTAAAGCAACAAGCAGGGTCCATACAACCTAATTCAATAGCAGTTTCCTTTTGCTCATGACCAACAGGAAGCTTGCCCAGGACCCAGTATTGCCTGGTAGGTAACAAGGAGAGTTCTGGATCTTTGTAGGTGGAAAGTTCATCTGTCTTCATGGTGTCAGTCTGTATGCCAGGCCAGCTGGGCATGCTGTAGGAGCTACTCCTGGAAACTGATGTCATTATGGACATGCCTGAAAGCATCTTTCCTCCCTCCTTTCACCTCCCACCAGAGCTTTCTGCCACTTGCAGAAGGCTTTGTTTTAATCTCTGTGGTATGAGGTGTCATGAGGGCCTCCTGGTGCTCATGCACGTGGCCCCTGGGCCTGGTCCTACAGGATGTGGGAAGGCAGTGGCTCTCGTGGGTCCAGGCTTTCACAATGGCTCTGGGAGGACCAGCTGGTACAACCGAGAAGTGCAGAGGAATGTGGGCAAACTCTGACCTATGGGAGATGGGAGCTGATGGGTGACTCCTTCTCTCCCCCTTCCCACAGATGAACTGTTCTGAGACAGTTCTGATCATTTATATGGCACCCTGAAGATGTCCTAAAAGATGGGACAATCAACCCAAATAGTTACAAAGCTTTGGCCAGCTTAGAATAGATCCCTTCGTATTTGCTCTTCCTCCTCTGCTGCCTCTTTTTCTTTCACTATTATTTCTCTAGCATGGCATATCCCTCTAGAGTTTTGCCTCAAGCTCTGTTTTCCAGGCTAACAGTAGGCTAAAATAAGTGATGGCCCTGCCACCACACAACCTGCAAGTGACAGAGTAGAGATGGAAACTCAAGCTAACATCAGACGTGATATACAGATGAGCAAAGATGCCAGGTGGACACACAGACGTAGCAAACGTCAGACTCTAATGAAAGAACAATGATAGGCCTGACTGGATTACTAAAAATGAAAGAGTAGAGCAAAGTAATTTTGGCTATCTGCATCCAGAGGAAAGTTAAAGCTACCAGGTCTTCTCATCTTTCCATCACTTACAATGATGGGTGGCCTTGATTTATCCTAGTAGAAGAAATTGTCTATGAAGATAACAGACGTTTGCGTCTATGTGTAATTTTCTCTCTGTTTTACATTCCTTCTAGAGTACTAGCTCGCAAATTGGTACAGAACATTCCCTCAGAAGTGACTCTGTTTGCACTCTCTCTGATTTTAAGATAAAGACTTCGGTTTAAGAAGCTCGACCACAAACACCAGTGACCAGAACTCCTGCAACCCTTATAATAATATCATCCTCTCACCCTATACAGATTCTTCAATAACTCTTAAGTTAAAAAGTCTCTACATGAGAAATAACAATAGAATGCTCTCCTGGAAATGTCCACCATCTTTAGCAAAGAGATGTCATTTTTAAGCTGCGTCTATCTTTGATTTCTCATACTGTGTTTGGGAGCTCTAGGTTTTGACACTGCACATTGACATTCCAGCAATGAAGAAAAGATCTCCAACATACATTTGCCAGCTCTACCTCACGGGTAGAGATCTAATTTTCTCCAGTTGTGGAAGATGGGCCACACATTACCAAATAAATCTGCCCTGGCTTCTCTTCTAGCAAAATGTGCATCTTCTCCCTGGAGAACTATTAAATAGATGATACAATAATTTCCTTGGACTCTACCAATCCTCTTAGCTCATCTCCTCGAATTCTCACTCGTCTCTACAGCAGGTCTGGGTTCAGGCACACCACTAGTGTCTCATTTATCTTCTTGCATATACCCCTCCCCAATTTTCTTCCTTCAGTCAAGGACAACTTATTAGCAAAGATCACATTAAAACACTATGACCATCAAAGAAAATAAAGAATCTTTCAATTCTCCCTTTGGGAATCTTTAACCACAAATGTCTAGAATCATTGATAACTCCTGATATTAAAATCTTTCTTTTCCTGCAAACGTGCACAAATGAATAACCTTGAAAGGTAAAAAAAAGAAAAAAAATTGAACTGGATTCTTTTGGAATTTCCATCTTAGTGAAGTCTGGATTCCACACCAACTGACCACTGGACCTTCAAGGAAGTACCAGGAGAGCTGGAGTCTATTAGGAAAACTCGTTCAAAGAGGCTCTCAGAGGTATAACTCCAGTCAATTTCAGAGCTTCTATCCACCATTATTATTGTTGTAAAATTTTATTGGTTTAAATAGAGATTAAGGGCAGCTTTGGATGGGAAAAGGAATCACTTGTCCAAGTCCGAGAGGCCAGCCAAGAGGTGTGTATGGAAGTAGAAAATGTTGTCCAATTCTGTGCTTTGAGTAAGAAGCTGGCAGTGAGCATTTCAATGACTGAAATGTGTCTGAGGGCATCATGTCCCTTTTAGGCTTATGAAGCCACCTTCTGTCTCCCTGCCCATATGCCAATAGCACAGGGGTCCCCAAGTCATGGATCTTCATAAAATCAATTACCCCACAATGGGTCAGTATTGTGCATTGAAGAACTCTATTTTCTCATGAAATAATAACTGCCACTAATAGAGTCAAATTGATTTTAGTTTTCAAACAGGAACTTAAGTCTACAGAAATAGATGTTAAGAAACCTACTCATTTGGAACAGGAAAAAAAAAAATAAACATTTCTTGGCTTGCTACTTTTAAAATTTTTAAAGTATTTTTTGTTTGTTTGTTGATTTTTACTCTGACTGCAGTGGTTTCTTGGAATCCGTTCAAGCCATTTCAACACAGCCAGGTAATTCACACACCATCCCAAGTGTACAAACCAAAGCAATTTCAGAGAAATCCAAGGGGCAGAGATTATCCATTTGATCACTTTTCTATTTGAAGTAGAGTCACCACTTTGTTCCTATGATGAATCCAGCTTTTGTACTGTTGTTGTTACTGAAGTTGGGAAGGAACCAGGAAGGAAAAAACTGTGGCCTTTGAAGCAATATTAAGTGTTGGAAAAATAATCTATATTTGTTGCAATTTTGGACTGAAGATGTAGAGGAACCATACGGTCAAGAAGCAAGGGATGCCTTTTCTTCTAGAATGAATGCTCTCCTACTGAGGATCCACAGAGAAAGAGTGACACCTGCAAAGCCTCTCCATTTCCATGTTCACATAACGAGAGAAGTCTGGTGGTCTCTCATGATTCCTTTCCCTTAAGTCTATAATTAGGGAACTCTCACAACATTCAGTCTTTCAATGATTTTTCAGGGCCCTGATTTCTTTCCCATACTTGATGGCTTTATATTCTGCTCCACAAATGGGTGGCAGAATTTAATAGGAATGTTGGCAAAGAAGAATGCATTCAGGGGAAAGGAAAAGGAAGCAGGCATTTTCTGAAAAATGTTACAGCAGTGAAGTGTCATGTAAGGAATCACTGAGGTTATAGAAGAAATTTTGCCAAGAGCAGCCTCCATGGGATAATTCTTCTGTGTGGAAGAGGAAAAGACTTATCTTGTAAAACCCCTCAGGACAGAACTAGGATTAAGATTTAGCATAATAGGAAGATTTTACTTTATTTTACAGGGAAAAAAAACAGAGCTGTCTAACCTTTGAACACGCTACATAAATAAGGAGTGAGGTTTTCAACACTGGAGCTATTTTAATAGAAGTTAAATGACTGCTTGTCAGAGATGTTGCTAAGGGAATGTCTCCTTGGAATAATGTTTGAACAATATTTCCAACTAAAATATTCCCTAAGTACCAATCAGTACTGGTAATTATGATTAAAGTTTTTTCAAAATAAAAAAGCTGGAGCCAAATCAACAAATTTACACAACACTGCTTTTAAAGTGGAATTATTCATCTACTCATCCACTCATCAAATAATTCTCTGAGCCCCTAGAATATGTCTGTATCATTTTAGGCACTGCATATAGTGACAGAAAAGTAGATAAAGGCACTGCCTTCATGGCATGAATACCTGTGGTGGTACCACACAATATACACTTTTATAAGTAGGACATCTGGTAATTTTAGGCAGCACCAAATTCCTTAAAGAATATGGAAATAAAGTAAGAGGACAGAGTGGGGGAGTCAGGAGTCAGTCACTTTAGCCAGGGTGAGTAGGAAGGTCCTCCCTTGGAAAATGTCATCTGAGCTGAAGACATTTGAATGAACAGAAAAAAAAACTACCCTTGCTGAAGCCTGGGGAAGAGAGTGAAAGGGCTCCTGAGGCAGAAGGGATCTGTATCGAGGTATAGAATAAACGCCAGGTGTCCTTAGGAGGACAGGTTAGAGAGAGAGGCAGGTCACAGGGCTGTGTAGACAGTGGTAAGGCATTTGGATTCTACTCCTATTGCAGTGGAAGCAAAAAGAAAGTGATCAAGTGGGGGAGTGACATGGGTTTGGTTCAGTGTTCTAAGTCGGTCTGGCTACTGTGCAGAAAACGGCTGTCTGGAGCCAAGGGTGAAAGCAGGTGCTTTCGTCAGGAATCGATCACAACGGTCTCGGCGAGCACTGATGAGGGCTCGGGCGGTGGCACAATTCAGATAGCATGTTGACTCTTCCTTAGACATCGAGGCAGACCACCAGTCTGAATGTTGTTCAGAATAGAAATGACTTCACATCATGTATGTGTGTTTCTGTGTTTATAAATGTATATGATACATATGTATCTCTAGGCTTCCCAGATGTCACTAGAGGTAGAGAACCCACCTGCCAATGCAGGAGACATAAGAGTCAGGGGGTTCAGTCCCTGGGTTGGGAAGATCCTCTGGAGGAGGGCACAGCTACTCTCTCCAGCATTCTTGCCTGGAGAATCCCTTGGACAGAGGAGCCTGGCAGGCAACAGTCCATGGGATCACAAAAGAGTTGGATACAACTGAAGTGACTTAGCACTCACTTAACACTTGTGGAGTGTATGCTTAGTATTTTTAGACCAGAAGTTGAATAGAAAGCAATCTTTGATACTCAAGGATGGATCCAAATAATGGAAAATTTAACAAAAGACAGAAAAACGTCTAAGCTTTCATTTTATTTGCCTCAAAAACACTCTCCCAGCTTTCCAAGGAAAGTCAAAAACTCTTCGTGTCTAGTTACTTGATTAGGTCTAACTGATAAAGAAATTGGTGTTGATGACCCTGTAGGGAGGGGCTTTCCTCTCCAACAATAAGAAGACAACATGGGGACAAAATACACCCTAAATCAGGCCACATTCTCAGGACCCTCCCCAGAGTCACACAGAACCAGTAACATGAGCAACAAGTTCCTCCAGTTTGTTGAATGGAGGGGAGGAATAAAAAGCTAACTTGCAAGCATTCATTCTTTTTGTTTGGTACTTTACTTTGGGGGGAATATGCAGTTGTTTGGAAACTGCAGGTGACATGACACCTTCAAGCCAAGATTAAAACATTGGTTTTCTGTGCAGATGGGTAAGCCATCAATCACTTGGCTGTAGGTGGAAAGTCTTTGCTTAAGTCATCAGTGGTCCCAAGTGTAAGCCTACCTGTGTTAAGCAGGGAAATTCTGTTTTTCTACTGTGATTTGATATTGAGAAACAACTTGAGCAGATAAGCTTTGTAACAGCACTAGAAAACCCCATTATTTCTAACCAATGAGAACCCCTGGACTTAATAGCTACATTCAGGCTCATGGGTAGTGTGTGCAATGACCAAGGAAATGTGGACCGGGACCAGGATGACTCACAATGCAGAGCAATAACACAGAACAGTTGAAACCAACAGTAGGGAAGGGGGTGGGAAAGGGAACCAACGAGATTAAGAGACTAGCCAGTTCCCACATTTTAAAGTTATTCCTTTTACTATGTTGTTCATTTCATTTCAACATGACAGCAAACTCAGGAAAGCAGTTTCTCCTAAAGGCTCTGTGTGAACACAGAGGAGGCCTGAGGCTTGCATCTTGAAAATTCCTTCCCTCTCATTCCATTGTTAAAACTTTAAGGAGAATTTTTTATCATTTAACATCTACCGAGAGGTTTCAGCTTAGAAGCTGTTCAAAATACTCCTCCCTTTCTTTTCTTTCTTCCATGTGGCCTGACCTACTCTTTCTTATTAACCTTTATCACCTTTTTTCAAAAACAGTCAGGAGTTCCAGTCAGTAATATGGATGGCAGTGTGGCCACTTGAGAAGGAAGCTCCTCCACGTGGAGGTATTAACCCCTCTCATGGCTAACTGGCTAACTCCTACGTGATTATAGTGCAGTGTTTGGGAAAGAGATCTGTCACAGGAGTAAACATCTGTGTGTACATACACATGCTGATGTGTATGCATGTGTAGACACATCGAACACACATGTGTTCTAAAACAGTTAGATGAAATAGCCGCTCAGCCCATGGCTATCATCACAAGAGAGAAATAAATTTCTACCTGCCTGCGAAGTCACTTCAGTCATGTTCAACTCTTTGCTATCCCATGGACTGCCAGGCTTTTCTGTCCTTGGAATTCTCCAGGGAAGAATACTGGAGTGGGTTGCCATGCCCTTCTCCACGGGATCTTCCCAATCCAGGGATTAAACCTGTGTCTATTACGTCTCCTGCATTGGCATGTGGGTTCTTTACCACTAGCACCACCTGGGAAGCCCCAAGAGAGAAATATTCATCTGCAAACATTTCTCAGAACTTCCCTGGTGGTCCAGTGGCTGACTCCACACTCCCAATGCAGGGGGCCCAGGGTTCAATCCCTGATCACGGAACTAGATCCCACATGCTGAACTAAAAAATCCGGTGTGTTGCAGCTAAGACCCAGTGGAGCCATATAAATAAATAAAAATAAATAAATATTTTTAAAAATATTTCTCTTTATTTAATTCAGTTAAATACCACTTTACTGTATAGCACAGGGAACTATATTCAAAATCTTGTAATAACCTATAATGGAAAAGAATCTGAAAAAATACATACATACATATATTTTTCAGATTCTTATGTATCCTTTATTCAGTCAATGTTTTTTCAGTGCTTACTGTGCATTAAGCACAGTTAACATACCAGGTGCTAGAGACCACCATAAGCAAGACAAAGTCTCCGGTTACATATAGCTGACATTCTGGTGGGCACTATATGTGGTCATGTGTGCCAAGAATCATTTCAAAGACACTTCAGATAAGATTCAGTTTTAAAGAAGACTATAACAACACAGTTTTCTCTGTCTAAGTGGCGCCAGTGTCTCAATGCAGGAGACATCATAGACGCAGGTTCAATCCCTAGGTCAGGAAGATCCCCTGGAGGAGGGCATGGCAACCCACTCCAGTGTTCTTGCCTGGAGAATCACATGGACAGAGGAGCCTGGCGGTCTACAGTCCGTGGGGCTGCAAAGAGTTAGACATGACTGAAGCAACTTAGCAGGACCATAGCAACAGTTTTGTCTGTCTACAGGCAAGAGATTAATGGGTTGATGTCCTCTCGAGCTTGATCCTGATTATTTCACCCCTATGTAAATATATTACTTCTGTTTTATAAGCTACCAGAAGACTTTCTATTATTGATTTTCCTCAAAGTGGCCTGTTTCCTTTTCAAGGTGTCTGATCAGAAGGAAAGAGCACTGTTAGGGTCCCTTGCCCTAGACAGTACCACTTTTGCCTGTGAAAGACAAGGGAATGTAAACAGTATGAGTGAGCCATGAAAAAATTCATCAGCACATGTCTTTGTCACTCCAGGTTCTGCTATAACAGAGCACCATAGACCCAGTGACTTATAAACAGCATAAACTTTATTTCTCACTGTTCTGAAAGCTGGGCAAGTCTGACATCAACATGCCAGTGGATTCTGTATCTGGTGAGACCAACTTTCTGATTTAAAGACAGCTGTCTTCTCACTGTGTCCTCACATGGCAGAAGGGGCAATGGAGCCCTCTAGGGTCTCTTTTATAAGGGCACTAACTGCATTCATGAGGGATCCACCCTCATGATCTAATCACCTCCCAAACGCCCCAACTTCTCATACCATCACATTGAGGGTTAAGATCTCAAAATATGCATTTTGAGGGGACAGAAAAAAATCAGTCTGTAAAAGCAGAATATTTTCAAACACAGATGGAAGATAATGCCAAATCAAGCTCTATTATAACTTGACTTTCACTGACAAATCTCAGCTCAAACTACAGACAGAGAAGACTGACTCAAGCAATAAGATCTAATACCAAGTGTATACATATTGGTTTGAAAAGTCACGATACTGAAAATCAGAATAAGTTTAGGACCCAACTTCCAGGGCTAATGGCTTTGAATCTGTTAAAAACAAAATTTAGCTGAGTAAATATATGAAGATCAAATTGGGTTTATTCACTGATTCATGAATCAGGCAGCATCCCAGCTACTAAACAGAAGCATACTCAGAAAGGGTGTACAAAATGAAAGGTTTTTATAGGCAGGAGGGTGAGGCAAGGAAGCTATTAGCAATAGAAAAGAAAAGATCGTTTCAGGCCAGGTCATATTCTTTTGGACATAAGGGTGAAGGTCTATCATACAGACCAACTCTTCTTTTTTTCGGGTGGGGAATGGAAAGGGCCCGTGAGACGTATTACCTCATTGGTGCTGACCTGAAAATTCCAGACGGGCCAATCACATTCCTGGGGAAGGTTGAAACTTCAAATTAGGTCAGTTATTCAATGGAGATTTTATATCATGGGTTATCATGCAAGTGACACCAGTTTGAGCCCATGGTTTTTCTCTTTAACTTCCGTAATCCTGTCCAATTTGTGGGAAAGCCATCAAACCTCATAAGATCTCAGCTTCATCATCTGTGAGATTGTGAAGTGGGATCAGCAATCCTACTCATAGATAAGAATCAAATAAAATAGCGTAATAGAATATAAAGCCTAAGCAATGGTCTTGATGCTGGGACATGGTAAGGATGACCTGCAGAGGACCACATCAGTAGGATTCAATCACAGAAACAGAACCAGTGGAGATTCGTTGCAGAGAATTGACCTTGTGCAATTGTGGGGACCTAGATATACAGTCCCTATGAGGCTGTTGTCTCCTCCTCTGGTGCTGGAGCGAGACTTACACAGGGCAAAAGAGAGGATGGCTGTAAAGGCTACCAAGGGCAGGCTGGAAGCCATAGGCACTAACTGAAACCCCTCAAGGGTAGATAAATTCTGTGTCTGAACTTGGTGACAAACAGAACTAGACCCTTCATCACAGAGCTAAACACACATACCTGGCCCAGGAGACAGAGAAACTGAAGCAGGGTCCAAGGGAAGGAGAGCTCTGCAGTCTAGCTGCTATTCCACACCCATCATAAAGTGACTCAGCAGATCAGCAATAATACCTGCGAGCTACAGGATGGCTGATGCTTCCCTTTAGTTTTCCAAACCTCCCAAGAATTTTCCTTCAGTTCCTCTGTCACCAGAAACATACAAGAAAATGAATTCTGGTAATGTGGTTCAGTCTAGCCAAGTTGACACACTACAAAACCATCACAAATCTCTCAGTTACTGTCAAGGAGCAAGAAATTTCCCTCTACCCTCTACCTTCTTCTAGCTGGTCTAATTAAATTGACATGAGACAGATCGATAGGTGAAATCAAACAGAAGTTTAATAACATGTATACATGGGAGAGACTCAGGAGAACTGAATAACTCATCTAACTGGCCCAAACCCTCACCTTACATACTATCTTCAGCTAAAGACAAATGAGGATGAGGGCAGGGTGGTTGGGGCTTCAAAGGGAAGGAAGGCAATTCACATGAAGACAGAAAAGCACATGCTTGGTAAACAAATATCTGCTATGCTTTATTCCCTGAGAGACAACAGGACGCAGAGTGGACACTTATCTCTAGGATGTGCCTAGAGGTTCCCCCAGCAGGCTTAGCCCAGATTCTGTACAGATATCTCTGGTGAGAACTCTATTGCAAAATAGACCTTCTATCTCAATTATTTAGGCAGCTGAGAGAGGAGGTCCAAGTTTCTTTCTGAGTATTTTGGACTTATTGTTTTCAGCTCGAAATAATCCACATGGCAAAGAGATATTTTGGGGTGGCAAACTTTGCTTCTCTCTGTTACACTTGGGAAATTGACATAGTAATTTTCACATTGTTATCCAGATCCATGTCACCAAGTTCTAAAGCTCCAGTATTGCAGTGGTAAAGAATAAAAACTCTAAAGTCTTCCTGACATAAGTTCAAATCCAAGATTTACAACTTTCTTATTTAGGGACATAGAGCAGGCAAATTACTAAACTTGTGCCTCAGTTTCCACACCTGTAAAACTGGGATTATAATACCTGCCTCATCGGTCACATCAAAGATTAAGGGAGATAACACAAATAAAAATTCTAGAATAGTGTCTATTGTGTTGTCAGTGCTCAGAAAGTAATAAGTTATTATTCTAATGGCCACTCCACCATCAGCTCTGAAGAACTCAGTACATTAGAATCAAATGTCTGAAGAGATTTCCAGAGATCTCTTTCCACTGCTCAGCCACCGG
Source organism: Cervus canadensis (assembly GCF_019320065.1). Classification (NCBI taxonomy): domain Eukaryota; kingdom Metazoa; phylum Chordata; class Mammalia; order Artiodactyla; family Cervidae; genus Cervus; species Cervus canadensis. The sequence continues at coordinate 61,493,088 of NC_057391.1, read as the reverse complement.
TGTGTGCTGAGGAGGAGTGCAAAAGAAGTATTCAAAGGACATTCTTGAGGCAAATAAGAATGGAAACAATTTATACATTGAATCACAGAGGCTGACTATTTTCATATTTTCCCAGCTGCCGGAGACATTTGCTGAAAGAACAAAAGTATTTTTGATATGTTATGCTTCCAAGTCGACTTGCATAGTAGGTTCCCCAGAAAAAGTATATAATAGGCTAGCCAAGTTATGTTAGGCAATATATGTCAAGAAATCTAGTTATGAGTATCGACTCACACTCTGGGGACAGACTGCCTGGGTTCAATCCTGGCTCCATCTTTTATTATGCTTAGGCAAGTTTTGTAAACTCTGTCTCCTGGTCTACATCTGTAAAATGGGAATGACACTAGCATCCATGTTGTAAGTCCCTGTGAGAATTAATGAGCTCAAATACTAGAACAGTGAGCATAGTAATCATTGGGCAAGTGCTTCCTATCATCACCAGTGTGGTCATCATCACTGTCATCACCCACAGATCGCTCATCTCCTTTCAGTCAGGAATTAGAACCTGTAAACTCAGGTCTGTGCGTGTAAGTCGATTCAGTCATGTCCAACTTTGAGACCCTGTGGAACGCAGCCTGTCAGGCTCCTCTGTCCACGGGATTCTCCAGACAAGAATACTGGAGTGGGTTGCCATACCCTTCTCCAGGGGATCTTCCCAACCCAGGGATCAAACCCATGTCTCTTACATCTCCTGCATTGGTAGGCAGGTTTTTACCACAAAACTCAGATCTATCCACCCTCAACAGGAAGCATGAAAGCAGCAAAGCAGCAAAGAAAACTTGACCTCCACCTGAGGACCAGCATTCAACCTCTCTAATACCTATATTTCTACATACTATAACCTACCTGTTCATTTTACCTTGGCAGTATTTGACTCCTCACCTGCCCAGATCTAGGCCAAGTCTCTATCTTTTGCTGTATTTCAAGACCCTCTTCTTCGCCAGCTGCAGCTAGCTCCCACTCACACTTGAGTAATGTTTTGCTGTTTCAATCGATAACTTGTGTCTTAAGCTTTGTGACCCCATGGACTGTAGCCTGCCAAGCTCCTCTGTCCATGGGATTTCCCAGGCAAAAATACTGGAGTGAGTCACCATTTCCTCCTCTGGGGGATCTTCCCAAACCAGGGATAGAATCCATGTCTCCTGCATTGTCAGTTGGATTCTTCACCACTGTGCCACCTGGGAAGCCCTCCAGAGTAACAGTCCATGACAAAGGACTTCTGTGACACTTTTGTGCCTAAAGGGAATTGGTGTCATCATTTTCCATTACTTATGTTCACAATTCAAAATAACAACTTGTTATTATTATATTTCACAACCTCACTGTCCTAAAGAGAAGGTAATGTTTTAAGCCCTTTGCTCACCCACTGCAAAGCATCAGATGGTTGCAAACTGAGCCCTGCTGCTCTATAAAAAAAAAAAACATAGCTTTTCTCAAATGTTTGCTTTTCCACTTGCACCTGCACTCCACCATAATAATAAAAACTAAAGAAGTTTAAATAGAGATGTGTCTAATTCAGAACACAAATGCTTAAGGAAAGATTTCTGTTTTTAGAAGAGATTCCTATAAATGATTTAGCAAATTTGAGCATATAACCTGTCCAATGTGCTAGCACACTTTGCTCCAAGCAGCCAATTTTGCAGGCAAAGCTGTGGTTTTCTTGTTCCTTCTGTGAGTGTGGCTGCCATTTCCTCACGGCCCAGCCCTCAGTGATGCACAAACCAGGGATGTATTTCTCATTTACGCATAAAAGTGGTTTCCTTAAATTACGAGCCCCAAAGTTCCAAGACACTCACAGCCTGGGTGGCCACACAGGTATAAGTGCATAAAAGTCTGTTCTTAGTGTGGCTCACGGAGTGAACGTATTCACTTCAAACAACTCATCTCTCTGGAACACGCCACACAGCACTCCATCGGGGAGAGGCATATTTGTGGTCATAATGTACTACAGCAATGGCACAAGGAGACACACACCAAAAGGAGTTAGAAAACAGACAAGCAAAATAAATCCAGCTTTTTATAGGCTAGGATCCCTCCCCTCCCCTCCCCCACCACCCTGCTTTGAAACATCTTAGCTCCTTGGAATTCAACAGAAATGCCAAAAGGGAGGTTATGTCCATGAACCCAACCAGAAGCCCA